>NC_080783.1:112006366-112306366 GCF_028018385.1 Neofelis nebulosa | reverse complement strand
TATTTCATCCCTTACCTTCTGAAAGAAGTCTTTGTTTATCCATCTACCTATTTATGTTTTTTTCATTAACCTATAGAGTTTTGTGATGACAAAGTGCATACATCAAAGGACAATGGCCAAACCATATTTGACAGTAGAATTCTAACACACAACTTCTGCAGTAAGTAGTCCAGAGAAGTCAGGACTTGATTAATAGCTGACAACTTCCCTAATTTTTGTTCCTGCCTTCAATTTATGACCAACAAATCCCATAGGATGCTCTTCTCTTGGTTAGTCCACCTGAGCTTCTTCATGCCAGCAATCTCTAGTCAGGAAACACCTGAAGCCTTCCCTGTTTCTATTATAAAGTATTCCCACTCTGCCTGCCATTGATTGAGTCTCTGCCAGATGCCAGTGGCGGTGGCTAACTCCCTTGCTATGTAGCAAGCCTTGAATAAACACTCAGCTCTCATTTGGATGGTCTTCTTTGCTTTCAACAATGATTTTAAAGAACCACAGCCACAATGTTAATAATACACGTGATCTTAGTACACTCTGGGACTTGTGTTTTCCCATCCTGACTCTTAGCATGCTCTTAAGTGGCCTGAAGCCTGGCTGGACAAGGAGAAGGAGTAGGAGACAATGCCCACTGTATCTAGAAATCTCTGCTGCAACTAAATGTTACTATGTGAAAAATAGAGCCAGACAAACCTGAATAACCAGCTAGCCCTGGCACCTGCTAACTATGGACTTACACCTCTGAGCATGCATCTCCTCACTTATTCAAAGGAGAAGAGAATGACTTATTCCAATTCCATAGGGCTGTTGGGAAGAATCAACACAGTCAAAAAATCAAGTGATCATCAGTATGCTTGCCACAGCAGGTGCTTAAACAATGCTGTCCCTCTATAGTCTTCCCTTCCTAGAATATATCTGTAAATACAAAAATGTATATGTAAACAAGTACCTGATATGAGCTTGCTTTGTTATCATTTATTAATTTCAAATTAAAGGGGGACTTGCCATTCATGTGGCTCTTTTTTTATAGTTTTTATTATTTTCATTTGAGAGAGAGGGAGAGTGTACAAGTTGGGGGGAGGGGGAGAGAGAAAATATTAGATAGGCTCTGCACTCATTGTGGAGCCTGAAGTCGGGATCGATCACAAGACCCTGGGATTGAGACCAGAGCCAAAATCAAGAGTTGGAGCGTCCCTCATATGGCTCTTTAATACTAAAGGGTCTTAACATTAACACAATTTATTAACTCAGGACTGTTTCTACAAGACAGTTGGCTAGGTGTTCAAGGTGCACAGTGATGGGTAAGCCATGTCCCCTTCTTGTTCATGTAAGGGAGAAAAACTTTCCCCTTCTTGGCTTCTAGATTCTTTGGCTGATCTAATAATTAAATTGACATAAGACATATTGACAAAAAAAAAAAAAACAAATAGAATTTTCTATGTACAGGAGCTCCAAAGATATGAGGTTTTCAAAAAGTGAGGCAATTGAGGCTTATATGTCACCCTAAGCTGAGAGAAAGGGGTAGGGTTCTGGAACTCCCAGGGAAAGACCACAATTCACAGGAAGATGGGGAGAGCAAATGTTTGGTAAACAATTGTTTTCCATGCTATGCAGAGAAACTGATCTGATGTAAAAAATTATTTCTGGTAATAATTCTTTTCCTGATATAGTCCCACTATCTAAATTATTTTAAGCAGTTAAAGGGGAGGTAAGGAGCGCACACACACACACACACACACACACACACGCATGCACACAAAAACCTCTTCCTGAGTCTCTTGGGACTGATTACCTTCAGCTCAAAATAATTGATATGCCAAAGTGGCACAGTTTGCATCCGCATATCCTGCCCCCCGAATTCACAATTTAACTGGGGAGAAAGTCATCACCTACACAAATAAAGAAGATGATATCATAGGCTAGGCCTAACTTGTGACAAAGGTGATGAGTGTTACTGTAGTTCACAGGAAGGGACACAGATTTGTTTGGTAACCTAACAGTGATGTGTGGCTGGATGGAGCTCTATCTGGGTGCTAAAGCACACATAGAATTGGCTAAAAGTTACAAGTACAGTTTTTAAAAAATCATTGTGAAAATAATTCATGCTTGTTATATATATCCAATGAAATTTTTGGAAGACACCAGAAAAGCAAGAAAAGAAATTACCTATAATCCACATTTTAGAGATAATCACTAGTAATATTTTGATATATTTACTCTCAGTCTTTCTTTGATATATATAATTTTTAAATTATGTGTTCAGCAGTTATAATTTTGTTAAATGAATAATATATAAGTATATAAAATAAAAATATAAAAATAAATATACATTTTATTTTATAAGTATATAAAAATATATATATATACACACATATATGTGGTTTCAGTATGATTTTCTCAAATAATTTATGATAGGCTTTATTTGCCCATATTATCAGAATCTCTTATATTTAGAAATTGAAAAGATGTGTAATATTCTTCTTCATTGTTAACATACCAAGTTATTATGTTCTTTGTGTCTTCTATTATTTATACTGTTCCCATATTTTCAATATTTTTAATAAAGCTGGTAAATAAGGTGGTAATGTGTATCTTTGCACAAAAACTATTCCTCCGAAGTTTGGATGACATCTTTGGATTTCCCAAACGTGAGATTCCTTGTTTGAAGGGCAAAATAATCTTCAAAGTGCTCAGTATGTCCTGGGAAATGTTTTTCACAGGTCAGGCATACCCTGTCTCACTGCAGAGTTTCAAGAGAAGGGGACCACAAGGGAGGGGGGAGGCCACCCTGATGCAGAAACAGCATGAATAAGTGGGTTTCTCAGGGGGATGAGGCGGGATCACCAGCAAGACCCAGCACAGTTCCGGGCACAGAGCATTTGCCCAGTAATTATCCGATGAATAAAGGAAAGCTGCAAAGCTGAAGAACTGTTGACATGTTGGGAAAGGTAGAATGGAATATTCTTTTGGAGGGGATGAAATTTTTGAACAATACCATGGACAAGTTTGGAGTAGATCGTGACACACTTCAAATACCACAGCGGACGGTTTGGACTTTAAATCCATACACCAAAGGGAGTCACAAAAGAAGTTTGCAAGGAAAACAATATGATGAGAGTAATGAATTTTGCAAATAACCCTCAGGGTAGCTGTGAGAGGACTGGACAAGGTCAGCAGCAAGCCGATAAAGTTGTGGTTAGAGCTTGTATGACTCATGATTCTCCCTTAGGCTATGTCAATGATCTAGATGTAAAGTAAGAATATGAGTTGGGGATGGAAAAGAGGTTGTGAAGAAATAAACCTGGGATTGATAACTTATTGGACATGGGAAGGGATAGTGGAAGGAGCCTCAGCAACTTCATCCACAGCAGGGAATCCTTTCTGGATGAATGGCTGGTCCCAGAAGCAAGCTAGTTTGGAGCCCAGTGACAGTGACATTGATGTTATGTGGGCAGCTGGCATCTGGATCTCAAGAGAGATTAGAAATATACCCAAGGATTTGGGGATCATCTAGGGAAGAGCTATAGGTGAATATCCAGAAAGTGACAGATTTCACTTAATAATGGATGCAGGAGAGCTGAGGTCTAATTACATTTGGGAATTTTTTTTTTAATGGATCAAAAGGAAACAAAAAGAAACAATGACATAAGTCATAGGATGTTTGCACAACTGATTATCATGAGGATAGTGACTGCCAACAAGAGGGTTTTATTTGCTACTGGTAAGGATTAAAAATATCTATCATAAAAAGAAAGACTAATGTAACCTAAAAACAAACCAACAAAAAGTCTTTCTCCTGCTAAAGCATCCCAAGCTATAAGAAATGCACTCCATTATGGTTTTCCATTCAGTGCCCACAAGCTGCTGTGTCAAACAAGATGGAGGACAGGAAGCAAAGTTTCCTCCAGGATCACTAACGATCTGTGGAGCCTAGGAGAACCCATGTAATCAGCAAGTCGTCTGGAAATCTCAGAGGGAAACAGAGAACAAAGGACTAAAGCATTAAGAACTGAGTAAGGTTCAGAGGATAAATACACATATGGATCCTTGCCAGAAGTGTTTAGCAACCATGCCAGACTGTTGCAACGATTAGGCACTTGCATGACCCTACTGTAGGCATCACTGTGATGATTCTTCATGAGGGTATAGAGTACCAACTCTTTTGGGAGGTGCGGGGACCACCTTGGTACCACCTCAACACGGCCACAACTATATCTATATTCTCAGCTTCCTAATCTGGCCTCAGAAGGGCTGTTCAGCTCTCTTGGGAGGTCACCACCCTAATAGATGCCCTGATAGTGGATGGCTGCAGGGAGTTACAGAACACTCATGCACAATTCAGATGAGCACAGTGTGTCCTTACAGTGAAATAGAAAAATTACATAAAACTATGCATAAGCACAACAAACCAAGAATGTGCTCATGTCAGGAAGGGGCTTTGAGGGAGTCCAGGGCAAGTAAGGGCAGAGACAGTAACAGGCAACCTACTGAGAAATTGCTTGGGCCTAGGCCCCCCACTAGCCACTTCACATATGTCACCTCAATTGCTGCTCACAACAGCCCTACCATCTCCTTGAAAATGGAGACCCTGAAGCATTAAATAGATGGCCAGAGCATGGAGGTTGGGGAGTCCTGAATATCTATCCTCAGCCCTCTTCTGGCCACTACCCACACATTGCTCTTTCTGTGTGTGTATCCTAGACTATAGCAAAACTGGGAAGATAACTTGGTCAGTTTCCTTCCAACAGTATTCCAGTGTTTTAAAAGTTTATTTATTTATTTTGAGAGGGGGGGAGAGAGAGAGAGGACATGAGCAGGGAGAGTAAGAGAGAGAGAGGGAGAAAGAGAGAGAGAGAGAGAGAGAGAGAGAGAGAGAGAGAGAGAGAGAATATCCCAAATAGGCCATGCTGCCAGCACAGAGCCTGACTCTGGGCTCGAACTCACAAACAGCAAGATCATGACCTGGGTGGAAATCCAGAGTTGGGTTCAACTGACTGAGTCACCCAGGCACCCTTCCAATTTTTAATTTAAAGTCAACCTAGCATCAAGAGACTTGGCCTCAGCCCAGGCATTGCCCCTTACTCTGTGGTCTTGGAAAGTTCATTCTGTCCCTCAGGGCACTGAGGGCGGGAGAAGAAAACCTGGTGGGAGGAAAGAGCCTGGCATCTGGTTCAAAGATGCAATGTGTAACAGGGTGTGGCCTTCACTCCTGCACCCTGGGATGTGAGTAAGGACCATGATCGCCTGGGTCTGGCACTTCCCTGGTCTGGACATGGGGCTAGAATGCCCATCTTCTGGAGCAGTGGTAGGGATCAAATGTGAAATACACATGTAAGTGGTTGATCAACTCTCAAGGGCTGTCCAGGGGTGAGGTGAATATGTTTCAGAATGGGTAATATGTTATACATATATCTCATCTTGGGCATACATGCATGCATGAGTTCCACCCAAAAATGGTACTTTCAGGGTGCCGCACACTCATTACAATAACAGTCTGTCTTTGGGCCTTCCTGGATGTATAGGCCAACCAGGAAGTGAGGCCTCTGAGCTCAGTTTAATTCCCAAGGGATTAAAAGCCAAAGGCATAACAGTGGGAAGCATGTAAGCACTCTCAGTGGGAGGGAGAGGGAATACAAAGAGAAGGAGCCAGGTTCTGGAGATAGCTGTGCCTACACAGATCTCTGCCACCTTACTGCCATACCCAACAAATGACCAAGGGACCAAAACCTCTCTGGGCATCCTTTCTTCACTGGTACATGTGACAACAGCATCTTTATTGCAGGCTCACATCAAAATCAATTTGGGTAGTGTTTCTAAATGCTTGATACAACATAGAGCCATGTAATAAACAGTGACTGATAATACCAGGAGGAAGGTTCTGATGCTTTCAATTCTTTTTTAAATTTTTTTTAACATTTATTTATTACTGTGAGACAGAGAGAGACAGAGCATGAGCAGAGGAGGGACCGAGAGACAGGGAGACACAGAATCCACAACAGGCTCCAGGCTCTGAGCTGTGATCACAGAGCCCAACACAGGGCTTGAACTCACAAACCATGAGATCATGACCTGAGCTGAAGTCGGACACTTAACCGACAGAGCCACCCAGGCGCCCCCTGATGCTTTCAATCTTCCCACCAAAATCCCTGTCAGACAGTAGTTGCCCCCCAGTGACCCCTGGGGACTCAGCCTTATCTTTTCCTATGTCAGACCTGTTCTTGGGTTAAAGTTCAAAGGGGAAGAAAGATGCTAACATGTAGGTCACTGAACAATGGGTTTATTCCTTGGGGATGCCTTTAGAGCCAGATTAAAACACACTGAAGGGAATGTTTTTCATTCCTTGATAACTAGACCTCCTATGTGACCAGATATCACAGTGTCCAGTTTAGGCAACTCCTCAGTGGCCAGACCTGGGTTGTTGAGACAATGATGTGAGATTATGTCAGTGAAAGCATTTCTCACAAGTGTTCCATGACTTCATTCAAATTTTAACAACAATGAGTTCTTTACAGTTGAATTGACTTTACTGAGAAGGTTACATGAAGGAAGCAGTGCTACCTTACTGTGTAACTAGATGGAACAGAAGTATCTATTCCATCCTTTTCATTATTTTTTGTTTTTATGAGTATAACATCTGTTTATTAAGTGTACATTCATTCATAGGGTTTCAGATTAAATTTCCATAAATGATTAACATTTTTTTTTACAAATTTAGTTAAATTCCCTCACACATCTTATAGTATATTTGCAAATTGAGGATGTTACCAGAAAGGCACAAAACCTCCTCAAGGACACATAGATTTGGAATGAAAAAGAACTTGAACATTAGTTTATACCAACCTAGGAAGGCAAGTTATTCCATTATTTTTAGTGGAACATGAGAGAAGTTATGTAATTTGTCCAAGGCACTATAGCTAACAAATGACAGGGCCAGGATTCACATCACGATGGTGTCAAGCATTGGGCTACACTGCCTCTGAGTCAAGGCTGCCTGGAGGGTAAAGTGCACTCATCAACCCATTCCTTGATGGAATGTGGCTAGCTTTAAAAACCAATGGAAAATCCTTAAAATTCTCTCTCTCTCTCTCTCTCTCTCTCTCCCTCCCTCCCTCCTTCCCTCCCTCTCTCTGAAGTCAGCTGCAAGTCCAGAGTCAGTACCCAGGGGATGTTTTCTGGAATCTGCATACCCTGGAGAGCCGTCCTTTCTGCCCTGCACACATGTCCACCTCAGGCTCAGATTCCCTCCTTTCTTCATGGTCAGGAAAAGTCTGGCTATTTGTCACATCACACTGCTCAAGCAATCCTCTGTCTCTTGCTAGAAAATTTGGGATGAATTTCATAGCTCTGGGGCCTCTTGACACTGAATGATTTGAAGTTTAAAGCTCTGGTTAATGTCACTGAGTACAGCGTGAGAAAAGGTGATAGGGAATCAGGCAGGGGAGCAGAGACAAGTTGACTGAGAAATGGGCATGATCAATTATTTAAACTCTCTTTAAGCATGTGACTTGGCTTTGACTTGTAAGATGAGTATAATCTGTGAGAAACTCCAGGGCACACATGGCAGAGAATTTTTTTTCCAAAGTCATTCAGATTTCCATATGTAAAAAATTAAGACATTTCCAAATGCTACGGGCAGGCAAGTGGGTGGCAGAGCTGGCAGCAGTGATGCTGTTAGTTTCCTCATGTATGAAATGGGCTAATGGTCCCCACCCGCATATGCATCTTGAGGTGCAGGTGAGATGATGAAGGTCCAGAATATGGCAGACATAGACAACATTCAGTAGCTCTCCTTCACACAACTGACCTTTTCTCATCAATACCAATATTCCAGTTCCTAAGGTAGGTGCTGAGAAACCAAACATGGTTAAGAAAAGCTCCAACTTTCAAGGAACTTCTAATCCACAGTCCAGGAAAATGGGTGCTTGCATGCTGCAAGTTGTCCTAGGGTACAGAGATAGGCAAGGCTCTGAGCAGAGGAAACACCATGTTGGTGCACAATGCCTCCAGCATTGTGCTGAAGGTCACCGCAAAACCTGTGGATCTCACTGTTTTCCCTGGATTCTCCTTTAGGATCAGGAAAAGGCTGCCTGTGCAGACTGACTTAAAGGTGACCAGAAAGTCCACTCCTTAAAACTTCAGTATTCTCTCAGAATTCAAAAAAAAAAAAAAAGCTGACCAGTAGAAATGTATTCTCGGAGTGAGGGTGGGGTCCGGAAATATGAATAAGACTGTTTCTCTTTGGGGAAATGCCACTTTCCATATCAGTTATTATTAGCACCTTAGTGAAAATCAGTTAATCAAGGGTGTTCCATTGATAAGGAACTTTATCATAGTTTCAGTTTCACAAGCTCTGGGAAGCTCTCACTGACTAGTCTGTTTGGGAGGCTTCAAAGATTCATACTTACATCAGAAAGATTCATCATCCTCTTTGAAGAGCAGTCCCAGATCACGTGCCTCCATTTTTATAGCATGTATCCTCAGAATAGCTCATCAAGACAGACACAGCAGTGGTCATTTCAAATACAGTATAAATGATGCCCATAACAGTGGGGGCTCAAGGCTTCAGAGCCTCAAGTAAAAGTAAGAAAACAAGTAAGAGGCTTGTCAAACCCTAGAGGGAAGATAAATAAAGCTGCAAGATCTTGGTATACATTCAGATCTTTGACTGATTTGTAATCTTTCAGCTGACTGCTTAGGGAGCAGTGCGTGTGTGTGTGTGTGTGTGTGTGTGTGTGTACTCATCTTACCAGATATATCAATGTCACTAGATACCAATGGTGATTATTGTCAAAAATAAATTATCTGAAAGAGAAGGAAATAGAAAATGACTCACAAATGAAATATAACTCATTTTGTATGTATTAAAATAAATATAATCTGTTCTGTTTTCAATTGAGTATCATCATTTGAACTATGTACTTTTTTGAAACATTTTATCTGAAATAAAAATAAATAAAGACATTGGCATAGCAAGCAATCTTTTTTCAGACAGGGTTTGGAGGGTTTGCTTTTTTGAAGAATTAGTGCAACAGTAATTTTTGATTTTTGTTTGCCAACTTGACATTTCTATCATGGAGACTTAGAAAAGTAGGAATCAGACCACAGCCCTCCAAGGACACATCTACAACCTTTCCCTCTTGTGAGTGCCTGGCAGCTTGACTGATACTTCTCCCACACCTGCAGAAAGGGGTGATGCAGAAGAATCATGTTCAGATGCTGATGAGGGAACTTGGATGACAAACCCTAGTCGGAGCTCATCTCTGTGCCCCACTGACAGATGTGAATATTTGGCAACACTCACTGAACACTAAGCCAGGAGCTGTGCTGGGCTCTAGGTATGCAGAAGCTGGAAATACAGGAAGCCCATGGCTGCTCAGGGGAGCTCAGGCTTACCTACATCCTTGACAGATACCATGTGGTTGTTCCTGCTACCCAATCCCCAGCCCTGGTGCCCCCTCTAATTTGCCTGGGCCCTAGTGGAAGTACAACTTTCCCTGTGGAATCATCTCCACCCCATTTTGGCCTCAAGGCCTGTCCTCAGCCTCCCCATGGCCCTTGCAGAGACTGTTGCATGGAAGTTCTCTTTTTTTTCTCTATTTCCCACACAAAGCCAGGCTCATCTCTGTACCTCCAGGGCTGGTACTTTTCTGACTAGCCAGCCAGGCTGGCCACACAGACCAAATCCCTGGGCTTGACTGTATGTAGAATCAGATTGTATCCTATGCTTTGCTTAGCCCAATTCCTCTGTCCTCCCACCCTACCTCAACCTCTAATCCTCTGCCTCACATTTTAATTTCACTAATAACCACGTTATACAGTACTTTATACTTTATAAAACACTGTGTGTTTTTCATTTGGTTTAATCTTCTAGATAATCTTGTGACTTCAATGCCCTAAGGGGAAGCTGAAGTCATTCTCAGGAGCTCAGGCTCTGGATGCCCATTTCACCATTCCTCCAACATGAGTGCCCAGTGCTGTCTCCCTGAGAGTCCCGTGCTCCCACTCTTGTCTGATTCCTGAGACCCAGCAACCACCAGGACACCTTTTCTATCACCTATGGGCCCCACACGATAACACTCCTGTCTTCTGCTGAAATCTTCTATGGGGCCACCTACTGCTGTAATGGTGGCCTTTGAGACACATGTCGATCTCCAAACACACTCATATGCACATACACACATGCACAGGAACACATACACAGATACCACACATACCCACATTCATACCTAGATACACACATATATACATGCCCACACATACACACAAACACACATGCATACCCATACATATATACAGCTAGACATACACACGCATGTCCATACACACAAACAGCCCCACACATGTATACGCACATACATGTATATACACCCACAAATACATACAGATACACACACATCCCCAGTTCCTTGATTTTGATGTACCTGTGTCCAGCTCTCATAATGTACCAAGAACCTAGTATGGAGCCAAGAGTACAGTAGGTGCAAAGTGATGATCAAGTCCATTACATTTCATTTCCAGAACAGCCAAATTTCCAGGGCAGACTGTGCAGCTCAGTGGCCCACGCAGTGCTCACACATACACCTGCACAGGCCCACCTCCAATAAGACATGTTCATTCCTCTCATAGCCATCCTTCTGAGAAATCCTCTTGAAATTTCCCTTTGTGACATTGCCTTTAACAGAAATTCAGGATCAGAGTCAACAAAAAGGTATTGCTGTGTATCTAGGGGAAAAAATCAATCTGTTTTTTTTTCATTTGCATGAGGCCTCTTTTTTATTTTATTTTAAATATAATTTATTGTCAGATTGTTTTCCATACAACACCCAGTGCTCATCCCAACAAGTGCCCTCCTCCATGCCCATTAGTCACTTTCTCCCCTCCCCCACCCCACATCAACCCTCAGTTTGTTCTCAGCCCTTAAGGGTCTCTTATGGTTTGCTTCCCTCCCTCTCTGTAACTTTTTTTTTTTAATTGAAGCCATGGTGGATACATTTATCTAAACCCATACAATAGATGAACTCTAATATAAACTATGGACTCTAGGTGAAAATAATATGTCAATATAGGATAATCAGTTATAACAATGTCCCACTGTGATGGGATGTATTGATAATGGGGAGACTATGCATGTGTGAGGGGAGGAGGTACATGGGAAATCTTGTACCTTCCACTTAATTTTGAGGTAAAACAAAAACTGCTCTAAAACATAGTCTATTTAAAAAAATGTGATTGAAACCACAGCTGGAAAGGTACACAAATTATTCAGCTAGTACTAGAATTCATGTCAGCTAGTACTCTCTAGTTTATAAATAAAACCTGTGCATGGAGGGTAACCCCTCTCCCCCCGCCGTGAAGCTAGGCACAACAAAGCCAAGGAAGGAGGTTGGCCTTGTGACATGAGGATGCTGAGACACAATGAACTGGGGAAATCATTGTATCTCCTAGAAAAATGCTCTCACAGAGCTCAGAGTGGCATGAACAAGGATGTTCACTTCCATATCCTACAAACAACCTTCTTCAATGCTGGAGAGTAGTTAATGAAGTATGATTGCATACAGGGGAATACTATGCAACCATTATGAAGATATGTCTTAGAGTGATCTCCAACTGATTGTTGACAGAAATAAGCAATAGGTAGAATCATAAGTGAAGAAAGACCCTATTTGTAAATAACACACACAAATTGCATGTATATATTTAATGCCAATCCAGACCCCTTCAGGTAAATTTGCACTGGGAGTTTGTAGTGAAGAGGATAATTTTCACATTTTGTATGTGTTTTGAACTTTTAGAATTAGAATTCATTTACAATTTACTTCTGTAAATTATAAAAAGAAGAAATCATTTACTGTAGGTAAAAACTTCACAATGTCATAAATCAATATTTTTAAGTTACCAGTTATTGAGTATCAATTGCATGTGAGGAATTGAATATGTTATTGCTTATTTCCATAATCAGGAAAAGTAAGAATTGACATCCCATTCCTCATGTGAGGAATCTGAGGCTCACAGAGGTTTACCTGAGGTTATAAGGCTAGGATCACAATTCCAGGATGCTAGCTTTGTGGCCTGGGATTTGTACACCACATGCTGCCATTACTTAACAATATACATCTCTAAGGTGTGTAGATCTTGTCCTAAGCATCAAATCCTGATGCTCACAGTTAAGTATAAGGCTTCAAGATGGACACAAGAGGGCTGATCAATGTGAAGGTAGGACATCACCAAATATGAATCCTAGAGTCTTCCCATTTTTATTTTAGAAGCTCTACTATAGTCTTTTCAGGCTTTTGGCTCTGTCAGGTAAGATCTTATTATATACCCCTATACAGAAAGTTAAAAGAATGGTTTCAGTCATTGCCCAGGTTTAAAGGGACCGCTTTCTTATACCATACACAAAAATAAATTCAAAATTGATTAAAGACCTGAATGTGAGACTTGAAACCATAAAAATCCTAGAAGAGAACACAAGCAGTAATTCTTCTGATATCAGCCATAGCAAGTTCTTTCTACATATGTCTCCCAAGGCAAGGCAAACAAAAGCAAAAATAAACTATCGGACTACACCAAAATAAAAAGCTTCTGAACCGCTAAGGAAACAATTAATAAAAGTAAAAAGCAATCTACAGAATGGAAGAAGATATTTGCAAATGATATATCTGATAAAGGGTTAGTATCCAAAATACATAAAAAAATTATAATACCCAAAAATGAATAATCCAATTGAAAAATGAGCAGAAGATATGAATAGATATTTTCCAAAGAAGATATACATATTTCCAACAGATACATGAAAAGATGTTTAACATCACTCATCATCAGTGAAATACAAATCAAAACTATAATGGCATATCACCTCACACCTGTTAGAATGGCTAAAATGAATAACACAAGAAACAACAGGTGTTGGCAAGGATGTGGAGAAAGAGGAGCCCTCATGTACTGTTGGTGGGAATGCAAACTTGTGCAGCCACTCTGGAGAACAGTATTGAGGTTCCTCAAAAAGTTAAAAACAGAATTACCCTATAATCCAGACATTGAACTGTTAGGTGTTTACCCAAAGAATACAAAAATAGTAAATCAAAAGGATATATTCCCTCCAATGTTCATAGCAGCGTTATACACAACAGTCAAGTTTTAGAAAAAGCCCAAATGTCCATTAACTGATAAATGGATAAATAATATGTAGGGTGTGTGTCTGTGTGTGTGTGTACTTAAGTTTAGAGAACAACTAATAGTTACCAGAGAGGAGGCTGGTGGGGGATGGGTTAAATAGGTGATGGGGATTAAGGCGTGCACTTGCTGTGATGAGCACTGGATGTTTTATGGAAGTATTGAATCACTAAATTTTACACCCAAAACTAATATTGTATGTTCACTACACCCGAATTTAGATAAAAAGGGTCTAATGCAGAGAGTGCAGTATTTGTAAGATTTCTCCTCCCTCCAGTCTGCCAATATTTACTAAATCCTTATATGTGGGGCACTATGCTAGGTAATGGGTCATATATAAATATAAATAGGCCTTACCTTTAAGGAGCTTAATGTGCAATGGGAAACAGTTTAAGTTTCTTTAATTTACAGATGTACTACTTCATGTATATATAAATGCAGCTATGTGTACACCAGGAACAGGGCCACATTAAAAGAGAAGGGACATTCTTGTCCTTTGGGAATTTAGGACAAAGCAGGAAGTGATTGAGCCTCTATAACATTAGATTTTTCATTACTTAGTGTCTCAGCAATTAGGACCACTAGTTTGTGAGAGATGCTTTGCTCAGTGCCCGATAAACTGACATGTACTACACAGTCTTTGACTTCCAAGTGACCAGAGTCCAGTGGGGCAGGAGTGCCAGCTGGCAAAGGCAGCAGTTCTGTTCTTCCTCAGAGCTGAGGCAGGTGCTTCAGCTTCTGCTGGAGGAGAGCCCATGTGTGGGACAGATCACGCACTATAAGGAAAGGCAGGACTTATGAGTGACAAATATACCACAGGCCACCTTCACCCCAAGTCAGCACCCACTGGAGCTGGCATTCACCTTCTTCTTCCTCTTCTCAGGACTTATCCTGAACACATGCCCCAATACTCCAAATATGGATCCCCCCAGCCTGTTGCTCTTAGGGTTCAAATGATCTACATTCTGTCCAGGGGCTTTCCCTCCCTTCCGCTGAGGCAGGATCCAACATTCCTAAGTATTATCTTAACTACTCTTCTTAAGTACAGTTTGAAGTCTTTCTTCACCTGTGCAGTCTAGTTAGGCTCAATAAACAAAATGACCTCCTGGTCTGGCAGACACCAGGACATATCAGCTTTTCTCAGTCCTGAGAACAAGATCTACTATCAAATTTTCTCCACGGTAGAATTCCCTGTCAACTTCATCTCCACATTACATCCCTTCCAGTTCATTGCACACCTCATCTTTTGGATCCCCACATTTATCTGCCTGATCTATCATCATGATAGAATGTGATTCTTTACACAGACTGAACACCCAGTGTGAGGGGGGCCACTATGAATGCCTCATGGAATGCTTGCCCTCTTTTTAATGAACCCAGCTTCATAATGTTTAATAAGATTACTATCTTGCTATACAGAAGTCTTGTCAATGTGGAAAAATAGTCTTTTCTAACAGCATGAAATGTCTCAGATAACCAACATGAAGGATGCCATGTAACAAAGGCACAAAATAACAAAATAATCAGTTTTTCCACTCAGATGCTTTATGATATTTCTCACACTTTTATAAGAGCAGCAACATCCATAATAAATAATGTACAGGCTTGGCATCCCCTGATCTCCCTGTCACCAGCCAGGACTGAACTGGGGAGTAAAAATGTTTCATTTGGGACACTCTGTACACAGCCATATATTTGTCAATGTTTTTATAACTCTGAGAACTCCATGAATATAAGGAGTCCTCTGTCTTATTACAGACTGAAGACATCAAAGTATATGTAAAAAGACAGGTCTGATGATGCTTTTATTCATTCCCTTATTGCAGTGGCAACATTTGTGCCACTATAGTTAAAGGTCCCCTGTCAATTTTATTGGGTACCAGTACCGCAGGAGTTTATAAATTGGCTATAAAAAAAGTTATTTTAGAATGAAACTAGTGCTAAGATACATGTTTCAAAATTAAATGTTTTCATATAGCCATTTGAAAAGTGACAATGTTTTGGGATTCCTAAAAAATATTTGGTTCATTAGATTATACTGTTACATTGTTCTAAACCATCTCTCCTTTACCAAAAATAAGTAATGAAATAGCAAAATCAACCCTCTCATTATCCCCTCCATGTAGATATGTTCTAAGTCACTCTTAGGAAAAAAATACTTAATCTTAGAATTGAGTGAGAACAGAAATGTTCTCATTCATTTCCTTGCTCTTGGTTGGATAAAAATATTACTTAGTCAAGTGAGGTGAAAATCTAGTTTTAAATCATTCAGAGAGAGAAAAAAAAAACTTTACCCATCTTCTGTCAAAGTTCTAAATTTTCATACTTATTCTCAAGAAGTAATTAATCTCCTATTTAAACTTTGCCCATGTGATGGTCCTGTGGGCCCCACTTCATAATCCAGACAAGCAGAAGGCTCCCAGATGTGACTCTGAAACACCCAGTGCTCACTACCAGCTGGTACTGTCAGCCTTCCACATGTTTGGATGGAGGGATGGATGGATGGATGGATGGGTGAGGGCAGTGCTCAGAAGCTGGGGCTTTGAAGTAAGGGAGACAACTTGACTTTAGACAAGCCAAATTTCACCTCTGTGTGCTTAACACGCAGCCTCCTCCAGAAGACATGGCTTGTAATTCCTGCATCACAGACTAGCCAATTCAACAAGATAATGCATGCATGGGAAACACTAACACTGAGCCTGGCTCATCCCAGGCACTTTGGGGCATGTGGGCTGCTGTTAATCAATCACCATAATTATTGTTACTATGATGAATATGTTATATTCTACTTTTCTCTGGCCTAAACTTCAAAACTTCTATGCAAAGCATCTTGGTATTTTTATCTAGTAAAATCATTATCATTTCTGGTGATTTATTTCATCTACTTTTCAAAACTTCTTCCCGGACTCCCTTTAAACACCCAAATTCTGGATTTCTGTCTTCCCTTCCTGTGGTCAGATCAGTCCTCACTGAGTGAAGCTTCAGGTCCCCAGCAGACCTCTTTGGTGGTATGATAAGTCACAGCTTTCTGGGAAAAATCCATGAGTCAGCATCAAATTAGACTTACCTTAACTGTGTGTTTGTTGGGTACAAAGCCTGAGTTTCAGTTTAGGCCTTCAGGCCTGTTTGGATTTCTCATGACCAGCCCAGAAAGCAAGGATGAAGCAAACTACATTTAAGTTTTGGAGGTCAGGTTGAAGGACAGACAAGACACGATTTTGCTACATGGGTTTTCGTGGACATAGTTGTTGCCACACTTGGCTTGGAAAGGTGATATTCTTTTGAAGAATACCCCTGTCTCCTAGATCACCTGCTATATAATGTAAGACCTTCATATGTTTCAGCCTTTATTTGGGACATATCTGTATGATAGATCCTAAATATATTATAAGGGTACTTTTAGGATTATATCTTCACCAAGAAAGTGGAAATATAAAAATGTTTAAAAATTTGATCAAATGTGGACAGACTTCTAAATTATTCAATGTAAGAGGGAGGGCCAAGCAATTTGGCTTTAAAATCCATCCTTGTATAATTCTAAGCACATAGTATCTAATCAAACATTTTGATGAGTCAACCAGAGAATAAATGGCAAACTTCTTTCTGCCTCAGTTCTATGAATTAAATTTCAAGTCGAACATAATGCATTTCATTAGCCTCATACTTACCTTATCTTGTCCCAAACTCAGGGCCCCTGAATCTAGCCTCTTGGCATTTCCATACTCATCTATAGCTGTGTCTACCATGAAGCTGGGACTGAAAGTACTATTTCCTAGCAAAGCAGATGAAAAGGTAGTAGCCACTCTAATACCATCTTGAACATGGGCCAGCAGGTGAGGTCAGCTGGTACAATTAGGCTGAGTCCCTGCCCTCATATGTGCCTAGATCCTGCAAGAGCAAGGGCAAGTCCTTCCCACCTCTGCAAGCAACGCTGCAAAATAATTGGAAGACAAACCTGCCAGTTTACTCCACTCCAACCTCCAGGAATCTCTGAAACTTCTCTGTGGGGGCCAAGTTTATTTCACTCATCCCAGTACTCAGGATAATTCCTGTGCTTTAGGAAGGGCCTTCAGCTACCAAGATGCAACCTTTGCTTTTCTACGTTGATGTTTGGTTATTCTGTTGTGGGACATATGAGTAGACATGACAGAACAATGGGGATAAGGCTTGTGGATTTCATGCAAAAGTAAAATTGATCACTCTGCCATAGAGATTTTGAGTCATCTTCTCTACTTAAAAACAGTGTTATATAGATTCATTAGCTGTGAAAAATGTACCATGGTAATGTAAGATGTGAACAGTAGGGGGAACTTGGGTGGGGTATATAGAAATTGCAGTACCTTGGGCGCCTAGGTGGCTCAGTCGGTTAAGCAGCCAACTTCGGCTCAGGTCATGATCTCGCGGTCTGTGAGTTCGAGTCCCGTGTCGGGCTATGTGCTGACAGCTCAGAGCCTGGAGCCTGTTTCAGATTCTGTGTCTCCCTCTCTCTGACCCTCCCACGTTCATGCTCTGTCTCTGTCTCAAAAATAAATAAACATTAAAAAAATTAAAAAAAAAAAAGAAATTGCAGTCTTTGCACATTTTTTATAAATCTAAAATTATAAAATGTCTTTAAAAGTTTATTTAAAATAGTCTTAATTTATTTTCTCGGGATTTTTAATACATAGTTTTTCACTTATCAAAATTTGAATAATGTCACATATAAAATTTTGAGTCCTATACTAATGTAAACATTTCATGTTGTTATAAACTATTTGCAAATGTTATTGTTAATGGCTTGATCATAATTAAACAGATATATAATAGTTTAATTATACACTTCCCTAAGTTCAACACTTAAAAAAAACACTAGCAATAATTTCTGGGAGAGCTTTGGTTATATAGAGAGTCACTATGTACCAGAATCTTCTATTCCTTCCTTGCTACAGCTTTGAGGTGAATGACCTTTCTGGGTTAGTTTACTGACTAAATTTGTCTTTTTTTTTTTTTTTTTTTTTTTTTACTGTTGGGGCTAATTTCTTAATAATGTTTGGATGAAAATTTCTGTGAGCTGGCATCCCTCTGACAGCAGTACTCAGAAGTTTTTGTCTATCCCATAAACAAGGCGTTCTTTTTTTACATCTGCTGTATTACCTCAATTAAGCCCAGACATGGTCCAAGATACTACATTGTCTCCTAATACGGTGGATCTGGAAATTGTCATCAGCATCCACAGACAGCTGAGAAAAGGAATCAGAGACCAAAGCTCTGCTGAGAGATGAGCTTGAGCCCCAAAACTCCAACCAGGTTATCTGTATGGCTCTTACAAATGACTCTCACATGTAAGGAGGCCACTCACTGAGGTTTTGGTAACTGCCCACAGCAAAAACAGGATAAAACCAGTCTCCAAATCTCTGGAAAACCAGGTAAAAGATAAAAACAGCCAATGGCTGGACTCAAACCACAGGACTAATGCCACTGGACTTCAATTGGCATCAAGAGAGGACATGACATGTCACAGGAATACAGGTGATGTGCATCAGCCAGGCAACAGAAAAGTCCAGGAATATGACACTATCTCTCTTGTTGAGACACCTCCATAAAATTTTTTGGTCATTTGCTTGGTGATGAAAAAAATCCCCTTTCCCCTTCCAAGGTAAGTATGCTGTCCTGACTACTGACAATTACCAGTGCCAAATTTGCTTTTATAAAAGGCCTGGCACGTTCTTTGCCCTAGTCTTAGGTGGAATTTTTTGAGTAATAAAAATTATAATTCCAGACTCCTCTTAAAAGTCCATTTTGTTTTCTGCTGATGCCTGACAATGGAGTCATGTGATTTGCCTCCTTAATTAGCTGACCCCCAGTTCACACCCATCCCCAGAATCCTGAAAAAGTTTCATGGGTGTACCAGTGAGCTTTATTTCCTGATGCTCTTTTTTTTCCCTCTGGCCATTCCAAATGTGTATAGGGTAGAGACTGTTCCCCATTCTGACTTATAATCTACTGTAACTGTTATCTGACAAGAGTCTTTTAAGTGGAATTGCTCTTGTTACTACTGTAATAAAATCCATCGAGAAGATGAAAAGCCAGCCATTGTGGGTCCATCTCCTTTTCTTCTTAGGTGAGATTCTCACACATAGAAAGTTTTACAGCGTATTAACATTGCTAATGTTATCCCAGATTTGCAATTTCAGTAGCCAGGACAACTCTGAAACCCTGGGTGGAGAAGCTTGAAGCCAAAGCTGAGCTGCTCACTGTGCCAGGTTCCCTGTCTCCCAGGCAGGCAGCAGCTTGGTGGCCCTACAAGATGTGCTTTGCTTTCTTCAATACCTTGTAGACTACACTGAAGCCATACTAAGGTATTTCAAGGTGTTCGTGAACTTTCACGGGGATGTCTGAGGCTGGAGAAGGAGAAATCTATCAAAAAAAGAAGGGGCTGGGAAGCTCTTGGACAAGGATGTTAAACAAACTTCACCTTACGTGTAATTGACTTGGAGTGATTGACTATATCATTGTGTTAAGAAGGATTCTGTGCTTCCTCTGTGCTCAGCAGAAAAAAAAAAAAAAGAGCCACGTGGGACCAAGGGTAAAAGAGTGGGGAGTCAAGGCACACATACATCTCAGCCCTGAATTTTCCTTCCCTGATACAGGAAGACAGACTAGACATTTCCTAGTCTGCACTCACATGAAAGCAGAAAGATACAAAAACATGACCTGATAAAGAACAATGAGCCTGCTCCTATGTACTATTAGGACCTATGCCAGGTCACAACTGTGATTAAAGGGTAGGATTGTCTCAATCCTGAATTATCATTCCCTCATCTTTTTATTTTATTCAGCAACAGCTTTGTGAGCATGTGATGTGTCAGACATGAATGTAGGCAGTAAGACATAGTCCTGACTTCAAATAATGGCTGGGCTGATTTTATTTTTATTCTTCTTACCAACAACTATTTACATTTTAACTTAGGTGCCACAGGAGGAGATCTAGGTATCTGCATTCTCTCAGCAGGAACATATCATGGAACAGCATGGGTCAGACACTAAGACCAGGAGTGGCAGACTCAAAGCACAGCAGGCAGCACCCTGACCTTCCAGGGCTTAGAGTGGGAAAGCAAGGAGGTGTTCCTGGAGGTGTCAGTGGCGAGGCATAGTGAGACACAGAATTGGAGGCACTCTTGCCCAGGGACAGGGTGGGGATTGTATTCAAGAGTGGTTTGTCAAATAGCATCATAAAAGGTAGAATTGGTACTCTCCAGGAAGGAAGGACACAGTCAGTAGGAAGAGAGGTTTAAGCAAAGGTCCGGAGGTGAGGAAATGCATCAGATGTGTGCCATCTTGCACATAGTTTTGTTCCAGCTTACTGCTAGTTATGAGCTGCAGTGAAATAGAGGAGAGCCTGGAGAGGTAGGCAAAGTCACACCTGCAAGCACCTTGCCCCTTGCTCAGAGTGTGCAACTTCATCTTGAATGGCACAGTGCAGTCACATCTTGTCTTAGAGAGCATCCTTACTCACAGAATGGAAGAAGGAATCATGGAGGGTGACACTGGAGCCAGAAGGCCCAAGAGTACCCATGGCTGCTGTCCAGAATAGGCAGCACGAGGGTCATGTTCCAGATCTGGCACGGAGCCTGACACATAACAATTGTTATTGAGTTGATGGACTAAAGAGAAGAAGTGGTGAAATGACACTGACGATAGAAATGGGGAGTGGACATTGGTACTATCACTAGGGAATCAGTGGGACTGTAATCAACTGGAAGATATAATGAGGATGGAGGAGAAATTAGGGAACCCTCCCCTCCCTAAGCTTCTTTCCTTCTTTGTGGGATAATGATGCAGGTCTATGTTTTCTACTGCTCCCTCACATCCAATGGTCTGTCACTTGCTAAGCAACATTTTGGTTGTCTGCATGAATTAACAGACATTATTTGGCCAACAGCAACTTGTACACTCTCAACACAAAGAAATAAGCTAAGTCAAAACGTCTCAAACTCTATACATATAAGAGCCACACACATGATAGGGGCCCATACCAGAGCAGGCCTGAAGTGTCCTGGAAAACATGCATGTCTAACAATGTTAATGGTCCACATCTCCAAAAGCACTTCTCAAAATGGCAGAATCTCAGGGGCTGGGGTAAGCTAAGGGAGGAAAAACTGAGGGGCATTGGATGATTTCTGCCCTTAGGTTTAAACTCTCAAGGTTGGGACCCTTCAAATCTTATGAACTTTTGTAGGGACTCAGAGCTCAGATCCCAGGAGGAGAAAGTCTTTTGAGTCAAAATTTTCTTATTTTCTTTTCTGTGTCTGTGTTTTGTTAAGTCCTTGTCCATTTTTCTTCAGGGATAAGCAGTAAAACCCTTAAAGCATGACAAATCTATATGCTTAAGTAAGAGCAAATGGGAATTGGGGATACTACATCTCCTTCCACATCCAGAGTTCTGAATAAAGAAACTGTTTTCTTGAGGAGAGATGAACCATGGCATCTTGTAGAGGAGGGTAGCACAGCTGCAGGTTGTGTCAGGGACCAAGAGCAGAGGTACTGTGAGCAGGGCTGAGGAAAAGAAAGTCCAACTGGGGGCTCCTCATGTGAGTTCTTCTAAGGGGGCTTGTGCTCTCCAGGGCTCCTGCTACAAACCTTGAGAAGCAGAGAGCTCATGTATGAATTTCTCAATGCCAGCATTCTTCCTAGAAATCCTCCCTCTGGGATTTTTAAATTTACCCTTTTCTTCAATATGTCTGCCCTTATGCAAGGACACCTACCATTATGATGGCCCTAGACAGTGGTGTTGGGTTTCACCAGTGAGCACATTTTTCATGCAAACCTGATGCCCCTTGCAACATGATTTCTGTTTGAAGGAGTCCTGGTATGGGCCCCAGGAATGTTCTCCAATGAACTCCCACACTCCTTTCTTGGACAGGTCTTGTGACATGATGGCCAGCAGTTCTCTCTCTCACCCCTTTTTAGGAGGCTCAAATTCATCAGGTCTTCTTTATAGCCTGTGCATAACAACACACCCAGTACAATGGACTTCCGAATCAGCCTGACTTAGTGGAACATCCTTAAAATGTCTTCACCATTAAACCTGTGCCTTCCTCCCCACCAGCTCCAATGCAGAGTTCTCATGCCCTCTCTTAATGACCTGAAGACAAAATATCAGACTTTTTTCTTGCAGAGACATCAGAATTTTGTTGGAGGAAAAGCAATTTCACATAAAAGGCCAAATGAGGTAACTGACTGGAGTCTGCCCATGGTAAATTTTTCCAATGTCTCTTTGAAGTGGGCATTCTAACACCCCATTTCAAAGGTAAGAAGGTTTAGTCCATCAGACAATGTGCCTAAGATCACACAGGAGGTAAAGATAGGGCTGTGGTTTGAATGCTGACTGAATATCTGTTCCTCCCTCATCAGCTCCCATTACTGACAACAGGGACATCCACACAGGGCCAGGCAGAGGGAAAGGACAATCCAGGTACAGAGGAGAGAAGATTGGAACTAAAATTCAATCTCTAGCTGCAAGGAATAAGAACCTTGCCTAATCCACTCACCAAATCCCCTGGGGCAAATGACCTTAGAAATTCCAATCTCAGGAATCACAGCTGCCCAGCCCTTGCCAGCTGCACAGCTGCCCATCACTCCATAGCAGCCCTGGGGGTGCCTTATAAGTAGGGCTCCATGCATTCCCATTTGCCTGATAGTTGATCCATCAAAATTATTAACAGCATATCCTTTTATGCTTAAAAATGCCCTGGTTTGGATGATAAAGTATAGGTTTATCCTGCTTAAAGGGAATTTTAAGTCAACTTTCCTGCATTTATAAGACTTTGCTTCTTGTTGGTGGTCTTGCCTCCTGGAGACTGTGGCTCCTCCTCTCCAGAACACATGTAACCATAGCTTACCAGTGTCCACACCAGAAGCAAGAGTACATAGTCTGCCATGGTCTTTACATGCACAGATTATGTTCCATTAGGTCCTATTCTTCATTCACCCTAAAGCAACCCTTCCCATTCATCACATAGCTAAGTGTCCTTTGGAGGTCCTTATCCTCAACTCTTTCCAGCTTGTCATTGTTGGAGTTGGGTCTCCCTCACTGTGAACTCAGAGTCTCCCCTTCGTGGGACTCGTCCCTGTTAGGTGTAACACATATATGGAGGGTCCCCACTGTTTAACTTGTCATGTCACTGTCCTCCAAATCTCACAGAGGGTCTGCAACATAGGAAAAGAAGAGCAAAATCTTGTTGAGTGGATGAATCAATGAGTATTTCTTTGTGTCTTCTGTCCTTCAGAGGGCTGGAGCCATTTATCTCTTCTTTTTGTCCCCAGCACTCATACAAGCATCTAAGACAGAATGTGCAACCTGCTGAATTGCATGACACCTGAACCTGAGTTAGGAATGCACACTCTGCTCTTTGCATCTCAAGCCCATCTCAGTCTGAAACCCCTTCCTTATGCCAAAATCATCTTGATCTCATGAGCAGAATATCGCCTAGCATTAGTAGTCAGAAAAAGAGGGCTGAAGGATTTTCTTTATTACTTAGGAGCTGTACAGCTTAAGAAAAATCATTTACACTTTCCAGACCTCAGCTGTAAAAAGTGAGGAAAATCTGACTTGATTTGCCCCAAGGTAACATAAAGAAGCATACTATCAGTCCCCCTCATACTACTACCAAATCTGTAGCTTTCTGTTGCTTAGAAGATAGCTTGACGCAAACAATCAGGCACCAGATCTACAGATCCTGACTTTCCATCCTTTCTCTTGGCTTACATGGCCTCCTGCTCAGGGCCTTTTCTCTTCCACACTGGCAACAAGCCTCCTGTATCCTCAAATGCTTGGTCTGCATTCTGCTGTCTTCCGCTGAGGTGAATTTCTTTGTCTGCATGTTCTTCACACCTATAAGCACACACCCAACCAGTCACTCACCATAAATTGCTAATGCTGCACCTTTCCCTTTGTGTGTGCTTTGGGAGGCTGCCATGGAGACATGTGCAGGTCTGCCAGCCCCACCATGCACAGAGTGCCCTAGGCATGACAGGCGTCCAATACGTCCTTGCTAACTGGAATCTCCCTGTGCCATGGCTTGAGCTCATCTTCTCCAGCCCCATGATCAACAACAATGGGGTTCAGGGAAGGCAGTCTTGCAGCTGCAGAGATGGGACAGGACTGACCCTGAGTCACATGCAAATCCCAGGTGGGGGGGAGGGGGCACACCCAGGTTTCCCCACACTTCAGCCTCTTTCTAATTCACCATAGGGCCTTTTGTTCTGGGTAAAAAAAATGGAAAATCATTGATCAAAGTCCTCTGAACAATTACTAGTATTATGACTTTTCATGAGACACCGCTTCTTTTTTTTTCCCCTCTCCTCTTCTGACTTCTAGTTCAATTTCTTAAACGGATTGTTTGTTAAGAAAAAATAAAATAAACACTGTACAACATAAACTGCAAAGCGTCACCATGATTTACAGCGAGGAGAATCACTTTGAGCAGCAGTAGCTTCCTTGAGCAATAGCCATCCAACACTGGCAGTGAAGGAGGACATGAGAAAATCAGGCTGAGTCTCCCCAAACCCCTGATGGCATGCCTGAGGGCATGAGGGACTGCCAGCATTCACCCAGTATGCTCCATTTACGGATAATGAAACTGAGGCTCAGAGGGGTTTGGGGACTGCCCAAGGTTGCAGAAGGTGAGCACAGACCCAGATGCTCAGGTGTTCTCCATGGCTTCAGGGCCAGTGAGTGACATGGGACAGGGATCCCAGTTACCACAAATATTTCCATCCTGAGTGTTTCATCCAGAGCTGCATGGGCCCTGAAATGAGGTGCAGAGGACAGTGTGGTTCAAGACATACTCCAATCTCCCTGTAAGCAAGCATGAGGTCTCCAAAACAGGCCTTAGGAAGGATGCAGGTTAATGCCTTCGGGAAGGAGGGAAATGAAGGCACAGATAAGCCTGAGGTGACCAGAAATGTCAATGTCTTGAACTGTGTTTGAACCTATGTTGTCATGTTCTGCCCACCCCCACAGGGCAGTGGACAAAGTACTGCCAGGGGTTTTTGGCTGGGAAGGAGCTACTTAAAACTTCAGTGATTTATTCTGAATTCCTGAGAAGGAATCATCCCACAGACCCAGGGAAGAAGAGTAGATCCACCCTATTCTTCAGAAAGAAGACATGCCAGGGCCTGCCTTGGGCCTCTCCTGGAATGCTCGTTACAGACACAGATGGCATGTCTGCGCCCTGGCCCCATGCTTTCCACATCATCTCCATATCCTTGACCCTCTGGATTTGCATTTCCAACATTTTCCTGAGCACTGCTGAGTGTCTGCTCATCCAAACTACTGTGTAGGAGGGACTGGAGTTTCTTCCAGCACAGTGGAGGCTGGCAGAAAGGGAAAGACAGAAGCAGGGATTTGGGAGAGAGGGGAGTAAATCCAAGTGGGCCCTGTGTCACAGGGATTTGAAGCCATTCTCTGCTCTTGTCCTCATCACCCTCTTCACCTTTTTTCCAAGCCACATCTCCCTGATGGTAGGAACTTGCTGGTCCCTATCAAATTCCAGAACATCTTACAGATAGAGCAAATCAGACTTTCCAGAAGAGTGGCCCAGGGTCTTAACAAGGATTTTAGGTGACTCTGATGATCAGAAAGCTGGTTCATGTCCCAGGCCTTGAGAGGGCTGTGCACCTATGGACAGAAGCAGATGTGCAATGGAAGTCATTGCATTCAGGTAGAAATACGGCTCTTCTTCCACCCTCTCCTTCTTCAACTAGAACTCTAAGGGCCAGGAGCCACTTCCTTGCAAGATGGTACCTGCCTGTGGTCTCTCTCTTGCCTCAATGACACCAACTAGAGCTGGGGCTGGGTAGTTACAGGCTGATCTTGTGTTAGGCCAGCTTAACACCTGGCTCTGTGCATCTACCCTTCAGCTTTCTCCACCTCCAGGTGAAATTTGTGTCTAGCAGACGTGTGGGTCAGTGGTGGTGGTCACTGCCAGAGCAGCAGGTCTGACACACTTTTTTGGCCTAAAGCTATTTAAGCTTAAATAGCTAAGAAAAAAATGGCATTTTCTACACACACACACACACACACACACACACAACTGTCCCCCAGCTGACTGGTTATCAAAGCTCCAGGTAAGGATCCAGGGTCCCTTGGTCTTTCCTTGGTGCCTTGTGCTTTTGTGCCTCTAGGGGAAAGAAATTTGTTCTGGGGTAGAATTCTGGCCTTCCTGGGCACTATGGCTAACAGTGGCTTCTCACACACCACATTCTGGCAGTGCACAGGTACAATCCATCCCCTTAGGGGCACTTTGAGGATTAAATGAGTGCAGATTTCTCAAGCACCAGGATATACAGGTGCTATATAAATTATAGTTTCCTGAGCCACAATGAAAAGACAGAGCCATATATTTCCCACAACAGACTTATAAGCAGTGTTTCTATTTATTTTTGTATTTTTCTTTCCTGTCTAAGCCAGTGGTTCTCAAACCATAATGTACCTGCTGAGTTTATGAAAAACACAGATTCATAGTTCTCACCTACAGATATCCTCAGTGTTTAGGTATGACCTGGAGCCCAGGAACATGCTATTTTAATGGAGTTTAGGTTGAAGCCCAAATAAGGGAGTTCATGCATGGAAGGATTAGGGGGTCATAATCAAGGCTGTTAGCAACCCCCAAGGTTAGGACAGAGCAGGGCTAGTTGTTGTATAAACTGTACTGGACGGAAGCTGGAGGAGCCCAGGCTTTTGCTGAACGATCTGGCACCTAGCCTCTGGTGGTGTGCCCACCATAAAGCTGAAGCTAGTTTAAAGCAGATGAGCCAGACAATTTCCCCAGCACCCAGCACTCTTCCTGACATAGCACAGCTGCTCAAAATGTATTTGTTGGTGGGAGGAGGAAAGTAAAGAAGGGAGGAAATAAAATTGTAACTCCCAATTTAGGCACTGGATATTGCAAATTATTTTATAATTGCCCTCTTCTTCAAAGTAGCTTAGCTTGTGCAACTCCCCAGCTTGGAGTCCTTCTCAGCCATAGACCAGCAGGATGATTTTGGAGAAGGCAGCTCGAATGGTCAGCCAGGCTGAAAAGTCAGATGCTTCAGGGAAAGAGGAAGGGTCCAGATATAAGACACATGCCCCGCCACTACCCTGGAGGCCCTCAGACAAGGTGTGAAATGGACCATCAATATGAAAGTGTTTTTCGAAACAGTGATACTCTGCGTATATGTGATAAAGCATTCAACTGTTTGATGACCAGAATATTTTTTAAAAAATAAAGTAAAACTTTAGAAACCTTAAAAAGCTATTTGGAAGGGAAACAAAAATAATATAAAAACAAGGAGGGGGACAAAATAGAAGAGACTCATAAATATGGAGAAGAAACTGAGGGTTACAGGAGGGGTTGAGGGAGGGGGGATGAGCTAAATGGGTAAGGAACATTAAGGAATCTACTCCTGAAATCATTGTTGTACTATATGCTAATTTGGATGTAAATTTAAAACAATAAAAAATAAAACAAGTTTAAAAAATGAATAAACATTTTAAAATAAATAAATAATTGTAAAAAAAAAAAAAGCTATTTGGCAAAATGCTTAATCTGGTAAGGATTATAATTTGGTAACTAAACATGATCATTGCCTCAAAGATATTCCCTAATTTCCCCCAAAGACAGCTGAAAAGTGTCTCTTTAGCAAGCCTGTGTGCCTGCACTGTAATTAATATTGTATATAAAATGAAGACATAAAGGGCCACAAAGATGTTATAACAAAGCCACCTAATTATACACACAAAACTAGGATTTGGGAAACAGAATTCTCTGGTAACATAGCCCCACTCATAATAATATAATTTTCATTTGCAAAAATTTACTGAAATAGGTACTAGTTACGAAATTCATGTCTTTTTCAATATCAAACATGTTTCATTATGAGAAAACTCATCCTGTTTCTACAGTTTGTGTACTTAAATTTATAACCTAATCAGTAAATTTCACATTGTGTCACTCAGGGATTTGTTAAATTTAATAAATGTATTTGCTGCTAAAATGTAAGAGTAAAAACTAAACACTGACTGGGATAAGCTTGGTTAGGTATGTGCCAATCAAGGGAGAGGAAATATTAAGGCACTTTAGAGAGTTGAAAATCAGTGAAGGGCTGCCTTTGGGAAGCTGGCAGCGGTGGTGGGGGGTGGGGGGTGTCCCAGAGGGCACCAGCAGATTTAATTAATGGATTTCCAGATGCATCCTGAAATGAAATGTCACCAATGGTGCTGTTGCAGGAAGGGCACTCTGATTTTCCTAACATACCCATTTCTTGAGGTGGTGAGAAAGCAAAGAGGAATGATCATTGCAAATCAACAGGTGTTAAAGATAGGCATTGGGGCACCATCTGCAAAGTTGCCACTCTGGGCATAAGCACTGACACCTGGGTCCTCCTCTCCTCTCCTCTCCTCTCCTCTCCTCTCCTCTCCTCTCCTCCCCTCCCCTTCCTTTCCCTTCCATTCCTTTCCCTTCCCTTATCCCCTCCCCTTCTTTTCTTTCTGTCTTAACAGCTTTATTGATATATAATTTACATACCGTAAAATTCACCTAGGTAAGTGTACCATTTAGTGGTTTTAGTATATCTACAGAACTGTGCAACCTCACCACAACTCACTTAAAACATTTTCAGCATCCAAAAAAGAAACCCATTGGTAGTCACTTCCACATCTCCCCATACCTAAGCAAATAGCAATCTGCATTCTGCCTCTATGGCTCTGTCTGTTTTGAACATCTTATATTCATGAAATCATATAATATGTGGTCATTTGTGATTGCTTCCATCCACTGAACATATGTTCTCAAGGTTCACCCATGTTTATCTGCCTCAGAACTGCAATAATCCATTACATGGATATACACCACATTTCATTTATCCATTCATCAGTTGATGGACATTTGGGTTGCTTTGACCTTCTGGCTATTATGATAACGGTGTCATGAAAATTCATGTACAAGGTTTTTGTGTGTACAAATATTTTTATTTATCCTGAATATATTGTAAAATTATTGGTCATATGGTAATTCTGTTTGACTTCTTGGAGAACTGTCACAATGTCTTCCACAGTGGCTGCATCATTTTGTACCCCCCACTAGGAATATCTGAAGCCTCCTATTTTTCCATATGCTTGCTTGCCATTAGTATATGCTTTTGGGACAAATTTCTATTCAAGTCCATTTTGAAATTGAGTTGTTTTATCTTTTTTTGGAATAAAATATTGGAACATTTAGTTCCATTAGCTATTTAAAAAATTTATTTATTTAAATACATTTTAGTTTACATACACTGTAGTTTTGATTTCAGTATTAGAACCCAGTGATTCATCACCTACATATAACACCAAGTTCCACAATCTAATTTTTTATAACAATTTATTGTCAAATTGGTTTCCATACAACACTGAGTGTTCATCCCAACAGGTGTCCTCCTCAATGCCCATCACCCACCTTCCCCTCTCTCCCATCCCCCAACAACCTTCAGTTTGTTTTCAGTATTTAAGAGTCTCTTATGGTTTGCCTCCCTCCCTCTCTGTAATTTTCCCCCATCCCTTCCCCCATGGTCTTCATTAAGTTTCTCAGGATCCATATATGAGTGAACTAATTTTTAAGTAAGGTGTGAGGAAAGGCTCCAACTTCATTATTTTGAATTTGCAATTAGATATCCCATTATCTCAGTACCATTTGTTGAAAAGACTATTATATTTCTTTTATGGTATTTTTTTTGGTACTCTTGTCAAAAATCTATTGACTATAAATGTAAGGGTTTATTTCTGGACCCTCAAATATTGTGCGGATCTATTGGTTTATCCTTATGCCACATTGTACTATCGTGATCATTGTAGATTTGTAGTAAATTTTGAAATTGAGAAGTGTGGGAAGAGGGAGAAGATGGCAGTGTAGGAGGACGCTGGGCTCACCGCATCCTGCTGATTGCTGAGATTCCACCCACATCTGCCTAATTTACCCCAATAACCAACAGAAGACTAGCAGAATGGACTCTCCGGAGCCAAGCATAGACTAGAGGCCCACAGAAGACAGTAGGAAGGGCGGAGAAGCAGTGTGTGCTACATGGAATGGCAGGAGGGAGCCAAGACAGTGGAGGGGCAGCCAGCCCACACGGCAAGGCAAAGCCCCTGAGTCTGGCTTGCAAAAGTGGAGGGGCCGGATGGAATGTGTTCTGACAGCCAGTGGGACTTAACATCTGGAATGTTATAAATTAACAGCTCTGCTCAGAGAGTGGGAGGGAGAGTTGTTGAGCCACAAAGGACAGAGCTCAGCTTGGCAGGGAACAAAGGTGCTGGGAAGCCCTGTCTCCCTTGCCCATCCCCCGGGGCAAAATCCCAAAGGGAACCAGTTCCTGTCATGGAACTTGCTGGAACCACACAAACACCCAATGCTGCGCTTCTGCGGATCCATCCCTTGGATGGGTCGGCCTCCTTCCTGGTGCCACAGGGTCCCTCCAGAAATAGACCACCAAAGGCAAAGCAAGCTGAGCCTGCCCCTCCTGCCCCTGTGCACCTTGTGGATCCACCCCAGCTAATACACCAGATCCCATGGAAGCAGTACCACAAGACTAACAGTGTGCAAGTAGCCCAGACAGAGGCCACACCACTCCACAGTGAGTCCAGCCCCTGGGAGAGGGGAAGATAAGGTACACACCAGTCTGACTGTGGCCCCAGAGTTGGACTGGAGGCAGACATCAGGTCTGACTGCTACCCCGCCCACCAACGCAAGTTACTTCATACATCACAGAGGAAGAGCCCTGCAATTCCCCGCCACTCCAGGGACTATCCAAAATGATGAAACGGAGGAATTCTCCTCAAAACAAACTCCAGGATGCAGCAACAGCTAACGAACTGATCAAAAACGATTTAAGCAATATAACAGAAAATAAATTTAATATAATAGTCATAAAATTAATCGCTGGCCTTGAAAAAAGTATAGAGGACAGCAGAGAATCTATTACTGCAGAGATCAAGGGACTAAGAAACAGTCAGGAGGAGCTAAAAATGCTATAAATGAGCTGCAAAATAAAATGGAGGCGGCCACAGCTCGGATTGAAGAGACAGAGGAGAGAATAGGTGAATTAGAAGATAAAATTATGGAAAGGAAGAAGGTGAAGAAGAGAGATTAAAAAATCCAGGAGTATGAGGGGAAACTTAGAGAACCAAGTGACATAATTAAACAAAATGATGTACTCATTATTGGGATTCCAGAGGAGGAAGAGAGAGGGAAAGGTGCTGAAGAGGTACTTGAAGAAATCATAGCTGAGAACTTCCCTGAACTGGGGAAGGAAAAAGACACTGAAATCCAAGAGGCACAGAGAACTCCCTTCAGACATAACTTGAATCGATCTTCTGCATGACATATCATAGTGAAACTGGCAAAATACAAAGATAAAGAATTGTGAAAGCAGCTAGGGATAAACATGCTCTAACATATAAAGGGAGACTGATAAGACTCGTGACGGATCTGTCTACTGAAACTTGGCAGGTCAGAAAGGAATGGCACGAAATCTTCAATGTGATGAACAGGGAAAAAAAAATGCAGCCGAGAATCCTTTATCCAGCAAGTCTGTCATTTAGAATAGAAGCAGAGATAAAGGTCTTCCCAAACAAACAAAAACTGAAGGAATTCATCACCACTAAACCTGCCCTACAAGAGATCCTAAGGGGGATCCTGTGAGACAAAGTACCAGAGACATAACTACAAGCATGAAACCTACAGACATTACAATGACTCTAAACCCATATCTTTCAATAATAACACTGAATGTAAATGGACTAAATGCTCCAACCAAAAGACATAGGGTATCAGAATGGATAAAAAAACAAGAGCCATCTGTTTGCTGTCTATAAGAGACTCATTTTACACGTTAAAACACCTTCAGATTGAAAGTGAGGGGATGGAGAACTATCTATCATGCTACTGGAAGTCAAAAGAAAGCTGGAGTAGCCATACTTATATCAGACAAACTAGACTTCAAATTAAAGGTTGTAACAAGAGATGAAGAAGGGTATTATATAATAATTACAGGATCTATCCATCAGAAAGAGCTAACAATTATAAATGTCTATGTGCTGAATTCGGGAGTCCCCAAATATATAAACAATTAATCACAAACATAAGCAACCTTATTGGTAAGAATGTGGTAATTGCAGGGGACTTTAATACTCCACTTACAACATTGAATAGATCATCTATACCAAGGATCAATAAAGAAACAAGGGCTCTGAATGATAAACTGGATCAGATGGACTTGATAGATATATTTAGAACTCTGCATCCCAAAGCAATAGAATATACTTTCTTCTCAAGTGCGCATGGAGCATTCTCCAAGATAGATCACATACTGGGTCACAAAACAGCCTTTCATAAGTATACAAGAATTGAGATTTTATCATGCATACTTTCAGACCACAATGCAATGAAGCTTGAAATCAACCATAAAAAAAAGTCTGGAAAACCTCCCAAAGCATGGAGGTTAAAGAACACCCTACTAAAGAATGAATGGGTCAACCAGGCAATTAGAGAAGAAATTAAGAAATATATGGAAGCAAATGAAGATGAAAATACAACAATCCAAATGCTTTGGGATGCAGCAAAGGCAGTCCTGAGAGGAAAATACATTGCAATCCAGGCTTATCTCAAGAAACAAGAAAAATCCCAAATACAAAATCCAACAGCACACCTAAAGGAAATAGAAGCAGAATAGCAAAGACACCTCAAATCCAGCAGAAGAAGAGAAATAATAAAGATCAGAGCAGAAATAAACAATATAGAATCTAAAAAAACTGTAGAGCAGATCAATGAAACCGAGTTTTTTTTTTTTTATAAAGAAAATTGATAAACCTCTAGCCAGGCTTCTCAAAAAGAAAAGGGAGATGACCCAAAGAGATAAAATCGTGAATGAAAATGGAATTATTACAACCAATCCCTCAGAAATACATGCAATTACCAGGGAATACTATGAATAATTATATGCCAACAAACTGGACAACCTGGAAGAAATGGACAAATTCCTAAACACCCACACACTTCCCAAACTCAAACAGGAAGAAATAGAAAGCTTGAACAGACCCATAACCAGTGAAGAAATTGAATCAGTTATCAAAAATCTCCCAACAAATAAGAGTCCAAGACCAGATGGCTTCCCAGGGGAATGCTACCAGACATTTAAAGCAGAGATAATACCTAGCCTTCCCAAGCTATTCCAAGAAATAGAAAGGGAAGGAAAGCTTCCAGACTCATTCTATGAAGCCAGCATTACTTTGATTCCTAAACCAGACAGAGACCTAGGAAAAAAAAGAGAACTACAGGCCAACATCCCTATGAATATGGATGCAAAAATTCTCAATAAGATACTAGCAAATCGAATTCAACAGCATGTAAAGAACTATTCACCATGATCAAGTGGGATTCATTCCTGGGCTACAGGGCTGGTTCAACATTCACAAATCAATCAATGTGATACATCGCATTAATAAAAGAAAAGATAAGAACCATATTATCCTGTCAATCAGTGCAGGAAAAGCATTTGACAAAACTCAGCATCCTTTCTTAATAAAAACCCTCCAGAAAGTCGGGATAGAAGGAACATACTTAAAGATCATAAAAGCAACTTATGAAAAGCCCACAGCTAACATGGGGAAAAACTGAGGGCTTTCTCCCTGAGATCAGGAACACGACAGGGATGTCCACTCTCGCCGCTGTTGCTTAACACAGTGTTGGAAATTCTAGCATCAGCAATCAGACAACAAAAGGAAATTAAAGGCATCAAAATTGACAAAGATGAAGTCAAGCTTTCACTTTTTGCAGACGAAATGATATTATACATGGAAAACCCGATGGACTCCACCAAAAGTCTGCTAGAACTGATACATGAATTCAGCAAAGTCATAGGATACGAAATCAATGTACAAAAATCAGGTGCATCTTATACACTAATAATGAAGCAACAGAAAGACAAATAAAGAAACTGATCCCATTTACAATTGCACCAAGAATCATAAAATACCTAGGGATAAACCTGACCAAAGATGTAAAAGATCTGTGTGCTGAAAACTATAGAAAGCTTATGAAGGAAATTGAAGAAGATATAAAGAAGTGGAAAAGCATTCTGTGCTCATGGATTGGAAGAATAAAAATTATTAAAATGTCAACACTACTGAAACCTATCCGCTCATTCAATGTAATCCCAATCAAAATTGCAGCAGCATTCTTCTCGAAGCTAGAACAAGCAATCCTAAAATTTGTATGGAACCACAAAAGGCCCTGAATAGCCAAAGTAATTTTGAAGAAGACCAAAGCAGGAGGCATCACAATCCCAGACTTTAGCCTCTACTACAAAGCTGTCATCATCAAGACAGCATGGTATTGGCACAAAAACACACACATAGACCAATGGAATAGAATGGCAACCCCAGAGCTAGACCCACAAAAGTATGGCCAACTCATCTTTGACTAAGCAGGAAAGAATATCCAATGGAAAAAAACACAGTCTCTTTAACAAATGGTGCTGGGAGAACTGGACAGCAACATGCAGGAGGATGAAACTAGACCACTTTCTTACACCATTCACAAAAACAAACTCAAAATGGATAAAGGACCTGAATGTGAGACAGGAAACCATCAAAACCCTAGAGGAGAAAGCAGGAAAAACCTCTCTGACCTTAGCAGCAGCAATTTCTTACTCGACACATCCCCAAAGGCAAGGGAATTAAAAGCAAAAATGAACTATTGGGACCTCATAAAGATAAAAAGCTTCTGCACTGCAAAGGAAACAATCAACAAAACTAAAAGGCAACCAATGGAATGGGAAAAGATATTTGCAAATGACATATTGGACAAAGGGCTAGTATCCAAAATCTACAAAGAGCTCACCAAACTCCACACCTGAAAAACAACCCAGTGAAGAAATGTGCAGAAAACATGAATAGACACTTCTCTAAAGAAGACATCTAGGGGCGCCTGGGTGGTGCAGTCGGTTAAGCGTCCGACTTCAGCCAGGTCACGATTTTGCTGTCCGTGGGTTCGCGCCCGCGTCAGGCTCTGGGCTGATGGCTCAGAGCCTGGAGCCTGTTTCCGATTCTGTGTCTCCCTCTCTCTCTCTGCCCCTCCCCCGTTCATGCTCTGTCTCTGTCTGTCCCAAAAATAAATTAAAAACGTTGAAAAAAAAAAAAAGAAGACATCCAGATGGCCAACAGGAACATGAAAAGATGCTGAACATCGCTCCTCATCAGGGAAATACAAATCAAAACCACACTCAGATATCACCTCACGCCAGTCAGAATGGCCAAAATGAACAAATCAGGAGACTATAGATGCTGGTGAGGATGTGGAGGAATGGGAAACCTCTTGTACTGTTGGTGAGAATGCAAACTGGTGCAGCCTCTCTGGAAAACAGTGTGGAGGTTCCTCAAAAAATTAAAAATAGACCTACCCTATGACCCAGCAGTAGCACTGCTAGGAATTTACCCAATGGATACAGGAGTACTGATGCATAGGGCACTTGTACCCCAATGTTTATAGCAGCACTCTCAACAATAGCTAAATTATGGAAAGAGCCTAAATGTCCATCAACTCGTGAATGGATAAAGAAATTGTGGTTTATATACACAATGGAATACTACGTGGCAATGATAAAGAATGAAATATGTCCTTTTGTAGCAACATGGATGGAACTTGAGAGTGCTAAATGAAATAAGTCATACAGAGAAGGACAGATTCCATATGTTTTCACTCCTGTGTGGATCCTGAGAAACTTAACAGAAGACCATGGGGGAGGGGAAGAAGGAAAAATGGGTAGAGGGGCAAGGAGCCAAAACATAAGAGACTCCTAAAAACTGAGAACAAACTGAGGGTTTATAGGGCATGGGGGGAGGAGTGGGTGGTTGATGGGTATTGAGGAGGGCACCTGTTGGGATAAGCACTGGGTGTTGTATGGAAACCAATTTGACAATAAATTTCACAATAAAAAAAGGAAAAAAGGAAATTGAGAAGTGTGTGTCCTCTTTCTGGTCTTTTTCAAAAAAATTTTTTTTCTTATTCTGTGTCCCTTACAGTTGCATATGATTGTTAGGATAAGTTTATCAATTTCTGGTAAAAAAAAAAAAAAAGTCAGCTGGGATTTTGATAGGGACTAAGGTCAGGTCTATAGGTTAATTCAGGGAGTTGCCATCTAAACAACATTAAACGCTCTGATATATAAATATGGCATGTCTTTTCATTTATTTGGATCTTCTTTAATTTTTTTCAATAGTGTTTTGTAGTTTTCAACATTAAACCTTGCACTTCTTTTTACTTGACTTACTCCTAAGTATTTTATTCTTTTTGGTGCAGTGGCAAATAAAACTATATTCTTAATAAAATTTTTGGATTATTCATTGCTAATATATAGAAAAAATTGATTTTGGCATACTGACCTGTATCATGCAAATTTCCTTACTTTGTTTATTGGTCTTGTGAAATTTTTAGTGGCATTCCTTAGAATTTTCTATATATTAGACGATGTCATATTTAAGTAGAGATAATTTTACTTCTTTACAATCTGGTGGCCTTTATTTACTTTTTACGCCAACATCATCAACTCTCAGTGTACACTGGAAACTGCTGGAAAACCTCTTCTGCTGGTAGCAATATCCTACCAGCACCCCCTACTAAAAGGCTTAACGTTGATGTATATCACTGTGGAGGAGAAATGCTTAATGAAACTGCACTCTTGATCACACAATATATATTTAAGGGTGAAATCAGAGCTGAGAGGCAATAAATTGGTAACTGACACACCACCACAGGTAAAATTTCCTCAAGGTGGTGGGGTAGTAAAAAGAACGTTAATATTTGAAGAACAGATACAGTCATCTTATGTGTTAAAATTTTTAATTTTCACAACTTTGAAAAGAGAAGCATATGTACTCCCATTTTATGCTCACGGAAATATAATTATTCTTCAAAAGACATACACCTCTAGTAGGGGTCACATCTCTTATCACCTCGGGCCTCACTGGGTTCTAAGTGTGTGCTTTTGCCATCGTATCACTCTGTCTTTAGTCAATATTTGTTACAAAGACTAAATATTTTTGGAGAGTTCCAATCTAGTAGAGGAAAGAGGTAGAAATGCCTCCCCCAAATATGATGGCAAAAGGATGAGAACATCCAATGTTCCAATGTCAATACCAAGCAAGAAATCCAGTGACCAATGTGACAAATAAAAACAATTCATTGACTGTGCTGAGAGTCATTGTGTTTTACTGTTAGAACTGGTAGAGTATAACTTAGATGGTTTTCTGTGTGTCATACTGAATTTCTCATTTTGGACCAAATTTATTAGAGCTACTAACAAAAATAGATAGAAAGCTCTACCCTGTTTTTTGCCACAGTGAGAAAATATAAAAGTATGATATCACATAAAATAGTGGATGCTCAACCTAATGGAAAAGTATAACCTGCTCAAATAGATACATAACTACACGGGACTCTCTCCTTTGAATTTTCCAATTCATAGTGCCATCGCAATTGCACAAAGCCTCCCTCTTCTGCATCTGTCTTCTGGGGGAGAATTTCAGAGATGTAGCGCTAACACTGTCAGTGTCATGTGTCACATTTCAGTGGGTCAGATCTGAAATAACAGCTCTACCCCCTTACAGATTGCTTTTCCCTCAGCAAATTAACAGTTTCATCCATATGACAAATATTCCCTGAGTTGGTAACATGTAATGCATTGGGAAAACACTGGGGGACTCTAAATTGAATCAGAAACCCTGAGCCCAAGGGCATAAATTAAAATCTCCTACAAAGTAGGCAAATGGTAAATGGTTTATGCAAGCCTAAGGAAGGAAAGATTTGATCATGTGGATACTTCTATTTGGTCACTTCCAAAGAGAAATGTAAGCTCAGGACTAAAAATCATGCAGCTATAGAAAAGGTATTGTAATGCATGTCCTGTGCTGTTGCCAAGAAGCTGAAAGAAGCTAGTCAGATTAACGAACCTAATGCATGGTTGCGGACTGGCAAATATCTATTTCTTTTTTTTCTCTTCTACAACCCACAAGTGGAAAATCTCAGAACTGTCCAACTTTATTTGAAATTTCAAACACAGCCACCTCAGCTCTCCCAGGGTCACTGTCCTCAGGAAGTCACAGGCCAGTGCATCAGGAGCTGTGACAGCTGCCTGGGTGCCTGAGGCAGGGTGCTAACAGACTCACTGAGAGGACCCCAACCCTGGGCAAACAAAGGACCAGGCTGAGTTATAACTTATATTTCCAAACGTAGGTGCCAATAACTATTCTTAAATGGGCACTACAAAAAATGAGTAAAACAATTTGAGGAAAATCTTAATCACATGTATGTTCTTAATCACAAATATAATTAGCACTAAGGTAATATTAAATAATATCTCATGATTGTATTTTCATACAAAGACAGGATACACTAATTGTGTGCTCCCTAAAGGCCTAGGACCTTATTAGCATGTCTCAGATAGATTATCGCATCTAATTTAATCTTTACGAGTGAGTGAGGTATCGTTTCCTTTTTTCTGATTGACAGAGGTAAATTGGAGGTACTGAGTCCCTTAGTGGCAGGTTATAAGCTTTTAAGGGGCAAAGTTGAGTCTAAAACCAGCTGTTACTGATTACAGAGACTGTCTCCTCTATTTTTGCTGCTGATCTCTGTCAACCACATTATATTTTCTGACTGGAACCTGACAGGCATCTGTGTGTCTTTCATAATTCAGACACAACCCAATTAAGGATCCTTTACCATAATTAGGCCAAATGTATCATCTTTACATACTAATCAGCCTCTAGGTTGTTGTACCTGCTCCTTGAATACCATCTGTAGCCTTAGCAGGGGACCTCTGTGTGGGGTTGTAAGGGGGTGAGCCTAAGACAGAGCATGGCCCCAGGGGAACTCTTTCTGTGACTTCCTGGGCCTTCCTACAACCCAGTCAGTTTCTCAGTGCTCCATAATAACACCAGCCCTCCCACCTCACAAGGCCTTGGGAGGATGTGCTCAGCACTCAGACTTTGTAAACAGAAAACTGCTTAGACCAAGGGCTCCTCAGGGGAAGCAACAAGGACCATTTGAGCATAAACACAGTCTTAGCACACAGTAGGTGCTTAATAAGGTCTATAATTAAATAGAACAAAAGTGTTAAAAAATTAGGGATCTTTTTAAATTAACACACAGTAAAATATGCTTTTATTGCCATAAATTTTGTGAAATTTAACATGTGTATAGGTTTGTATAAACATGATAATCAGGATGCAGAACAGTTCCAGCACCCCAGAAAACTCTCTTTGAAGTCACACCGTCTTCCTGTCTATAACCACTGGTCTGTTCTCTGTCACTAAGTTTTGTCTCTTTGAGGATGTCATATAAATAAAATTATACAATGTGTAACCTTTTAGAAATGGCTTCTTTCCTTTATCGTGATGTCTCTAAGAATTAAGTTATTTTGTGTATTAATAGACTATTGCTTGGTATTGCTGTGTAGTCCATTATATGATATGCTACTATTCTATCAGCCAGTAACCAGCTAGAGGGCATTTAGGTTGTTTTCAGTTGTTTTTTATAAGCAGAGCTACCATAAACATTTGTATACAGATATTTGTGCCAATTGTTAGATAACTATTAGTTCACTTGGGTAGATGACTAGGAGTTTGAATATTGGATCATATGAAAAGTATATGTTTAACTTCATGAAAACTGACAAACTGTCTTCCAGAGTGGCTGTACCATATTATATTTCCACCGGCAATCTATCAGTAATTTAGTTGCTGCACATCCTCACCAGCACTTCACAGCATCAGAATTTTTTAATCCATTCTGATAGGTGTGTGGATGTAATTTATTGTGGTTTCAATTTGCATTTCTGTAATGGGCAATGATGTTGATTGAACATCTTGTCATTTACTTATTTGCCATATCTATTTACTCTTTGATAAAGTGTCAACAGTTCAGCTCTGTTGCCTACTTTTTATTAGGGTCATTTTCTTATTCCTGAGTTTTGAGAGTTCTTTACACATTCTGGATACAAGCCCTTTGTTGTACATATGATTAGCAAATATTTTCTCCTAATCTATTTTCTATCTTTTCATGCTCTTAACTATGTATTTTGCAAAACAAAAGTTGTTTTTTTTTTCACTTTGATGAATTACAGTTTATTATTTTTTTATTTTATGAATTGTGCTTTAGGTGTTTCTTGACCACAGGTTAAGACGATTAACCCCATATTTCTTCTAAAATTAAAATTCTAGTTTTAAGTTTGTTAAAGTTGTATAAGGGCAAAATCAAGCTTTCTGTATTTTTGCATATGAATATCCAATTGATCAAAAATTACTTGTTGAAAAACACTATATTTTCTCCACTCTGTTTCTGTATTCTTGTCAAGAAATCATTTATTGGGTCTACATAGACTTTTTGATATGTTTCTTTGATTTATTTTTATCTACTTGGAAATAGCACACTGACTACAATACTATAGCTTTAGATTAGGTCTGAGCATCAGGTAATGTGATTCCTCCAACTTTCCTCTTTTTCTTTTTTTCAAAATGATATTGTCTATTCTAGTCTTTGACTTTTCACATTTTTTTTTAAATCAGCTTGTCTATATCTTTAAAAAGTTCTGCTAGGATTTTGTTTGGGATTACACTTAATCTATAAATCATTTTGGGGGGAACTGACATATTTATATTGTTGAGCATAACCCATAAACATGGTATAACTATTTATTTAGGTCTAAACAAGTACTTTATATATTCTCTCCTTTAATTTGTTAGGTTTGTTACACATATCAATTTTATTGCTTTTTTCTAAGAATAAATTTTTGGATTTATTATTTTTTCAGTTTTCAATTTTATTGATTTCTGTTTTTGGTTACTGATTTCTTCTTTCTGTTGGATTTATTTTTTGTTTTAATTTTTCTAATTTATTGAAGTGACAACTTAAATTTTTCATATGAGAATTTTTTATTGAGGTTTAACTGACATATAACATTATGTTAGTTTCACAATAATTTGATAGTTGTACATATGATCATGCTAAATGATCACACTAAGTCTACTTATCACCAACCAGTTTACATAGTTACAAAAATATGTTTACTTGTGATGAGAACTTTTAAGATCTAAGCAATTTTCAAATATGCAATACAGTATTATGAATTATAGTCACCATGATGTATATTATATCCCCATGACTTATTTATTTTATAACTGGAAGGTTGTACTTTTTGACCCCTTCACCCATTTTACTCATTCCCCCACCCTGCCTCTGGCACCCACCAAACTGTTCTCTGTATCCATGAGCTTGTTGTGTTTTTGTTTTTGTTGTCATTTTTAGATTTTATATATAGGTTGGATCAAATAGTATTTGTCTTTCTTTGTTTGAAATATTTCACTTCGTATAATGCCCTCAAAATCCGTCTATGTTAGACCCACAGAAGTATGGCCAACTAATCTTTGACAAAGCAGGAAAGAATATCCAATGAAAAGAAGACATTCTCTTTAACAAATGTGCTGGGAGAACTGGACAGCAACATGCAGAAGGATGAAACTAGACCACTTTCTTACACCATTCACAAAAACAAACTCAAAATGGATAAAGGACCTGAATGTGAGGCAGAAAACCATCAAAACCCTACAGGAGAAAGCCGCAGCAATACCTTACTTGACACATCTCCAAAGGCAAGGGAATTAAAAGCAAAAATGAACTATTGGGACCTCATGAAGATAAAAAGCTTCTGCACTGCAAAGGAAACAATCAACAGAACTAAAAGGCAACCAACGGAATGGGAAAAGATATTTGCAAATGGCATATCAGACAAAGGGCTAGTATCCAAAATCTATTAAGAGTTCATCAAACTCCACACCCAAAAAACAAATAACCCAGTGAAGAAATGTGCAGAAAACATAAATAGATACTTCTCTAAAGAAGACATCCGGATGGCCCACAGGCACATGAAAAGATGCTCAACGTCACTCCTCATCAGGGAAATACAAATCAAAACCACACTCAGATATCACCTCACACCAGTCAGAGTGGCCAAAATGAACAAATCAGGAGACTATAGATGCTGGAGAGGATGTGGAGAAATGAGAACCCTCTTGCACTGCTGGTGGGAATGCAAACTGGTGCAGCCACTCTGGAAAACAGTGTGGAGGGTCCTCAAAAAATTAAAAATAGATCTACCCTATGACCCAGTAATAGCACTGCTAGGAATTTACCCCAGGGATACAGGAGTGCTGATGCATAGGGGCACTTGTACCCCAATGTTTATAGCAGCACTTTCAACAATAGCCAAATTATGGAAAGAGCCTAAATGTCCATCAACTGAAGAATGGATAAAGTAATTGTGGTTTATATACACAATGGAATACTAGTTGGCAATGAGAAAGAATGAAATATGGCTTTTTGTAGCAATGTGGATGGAACTGGAGAGTGTTATGCTAAGTGAAATAAGTCATACAGAGAAAGACAGATAACATATGTGTTCACTCTTATGTGGATCCTGAGAAACTTAAGAGAAGACCATGGGGGAGGGGAAGGAAAAAAAAAGTTAGAGAGGGAGGGAGCCAAACTGTAACAGACTCTTAAAAACTGAGAACAAACTGAGGGTTGATGGGGGGTGGGAGGGAGGGGAAGGTGGGTGATGGGTATTGAGGAGGGCACCTTTTGGGATGAGCACTGGGTGTTGTATGGAAACCAATTTGACAATAAACTTCATATATTGAAAAAATAAATAAATAAATAAATAAATATTTTAAAAATCAAAAAAAAAAACCAACTGAGAACAATCTGAGGGTTGATGGGGGGGTGGGAGGGAGGGGAGGGTGGGTGATGGGTATTGAGGAGGACACCTGTTGGGATTAGCAGTGGGTGTTGTATGGAAACCAATTCGACAATAAATTTCATATTAATAAAAAAAGTAAATAATAAAGTGTTTTATGAAATAAAAAATAAAATTGAAATTTAAAAAATCCATCTATGTGTTGTAAATGCCAAGATTAGATTTCATTCCTTTTTATGGCTGAATAATATTCCTACACACACACACACACACACACACACACACACACACCATATATATACCACATTTTCCTTACCTATCTATGTGTATGTGTATGGTGGATCTATGTCCATCCACCAATGGACATAGGTTGTCTCCATATCTTGGATATTGTAAATAATGCTGTAGTAAACAAGGGGAGGCATATATCTTCTCAGGTTACTATTTGCTGTCAGGATAAATACCAAAAAGTGGGATTCATGGATCATAGGGTAGTTCTATCTTTAATTTTTTGAAAAACTTCCACATTGTTTTCTATAGTGCCTGCACATACTTACATTCCTGCTAACAGTGCATAGGAGCTCCCTTTTCTCTATACAACCTCACCAATACTTGTATTTCTTGTTTTGTTTTGAAATAACTACTCTAACAGGTGTGAGGCAATATCTTGTTGTGGTTTTGATGTTTATTTCTCTGATGATTAGTCATTTTGAGCACCTCTTCATGTTCCTGTTGGCCATCTGTATGTCTTCTTTGGAAAAAATATAGCTCTGCTGCTCATATTTTAATCAGATTTTTTGTTTTTATTCCTGAGTTGTATGAGTTTTTTATATATTTTGGATATTAACCCCTTATTGGATATGTTGTTTGCAAACCTTTGCAAGTTTGGAAGTTTGCCTTTTCATTTTTTTGATGATTTCTTTTGCCGTGCAGAAGCTTTTTGGTTTGATATAATCCCACTTGTTTATTTTTGCTTTTCATTTGCTTTTGGTGTCAAATCTAAGAAACCATTGACAAGACCTATGCCAAGGAGTTTACTATCTATATTTTCTTCTAGGAGTTTCATGGTTGCTTACATTTAAGTCTTTAACCCATTCTGGGTTATTTTTTTGTGTACGGTGTACAACAGTGGTCCAGTTTTATTCTTTTGCATGTTGCTGTCTAGTTTTCCCAACACCATTTATTGAGGAGACTATAATTTCCCTGTGGTATGTTCTTGACTCATTTGCCATAAATTAATTGACCATTTATGCATGGATTTATTTCTAGGCTCTATATTCTGTTCCATTGGTCTATGTGTCTGTTTTCACACTAATTCCATAGTTTTGATTGCTATTATTTCATTTGAAATAAGAGAGCATGATTCCTCCCACTTTGATCTTCTTCCTCAAGATTTATTTGGCTATTCAAGGTCTTTAGATTTCCTTCTTCCAGAAGAACTTTTTTTTAGCATTTCTTGCAGGGTATATCTGCTTCAGATGAAGTCCTTCAGTTTTTGTTATGTCTTCTGGCATGACTTGTAATTTTTTTTTATTAAAAGCTGGACATGATGTATCTAGTAATAGGAATTAAGGTATATAGGCCATTAGTGTGAGGATTTGTGTTGATCTGGCTAAAAGTTCAACTATGTTTAATGTTTGTTATAACTGTAAGTTCTATAAGCTTCAAATTCTTCTTGTGTTCTCTTTTTCTCTCCCCTGTTAACTTTGTGTTTTCCCCCAAACTCCCACCCCCACAGAGAGCTTACATCATGCAGCTCTTTTAGCTATAATCCTGTCTTATTATTATACTGGATCTCTGTTGGTATGGTGGAAAGGTATGAGAGAGTAAGTATTCTACATTCTTATGATTAAATCCTGGTCTTCTAGTGGACTTGTCTCTGACCTGGGACCTTTGAAAGCATTAGCTTTTTCATTTTTTTCTCCCTTAGGAAGGCTAGAGAAAGCTGGAGTAGGAGGCAGGATGAGGCAGGATGAGGCTCTGGTAAACTTTTCCCTGGAGGGAAGCCTATGTTGTGTAAAATGTTTTGGGTATAGTTCACAAAGTTTACTCTTCTCCTTCCACTGCCAGAGCCACAAGGTTTCCTTCTCACATCTTTTCCATGAGAACATGGTGGACTCTAGAGGTAAAACCCACAAAAGTCCAGGGGCTGCTTAAGACTAAAGCCTTCTCTGTGGTGTCTCTTTATTTTTTTTTTAATTGTTTACTGGTAGATAAGTTCATTCACATTGTTAAATAAACACAATTGTATAAAAGTGTGCTGTCTGTCCACTTTCACCATCACTCACAGGTAACCACAGTTATTTCTTTCTTATATATCTTTCTCCTTACTTTGTGTATATGCAAGCAAATTAATAGTATTTCTTTTTATTATTTAAATGTTTTTTAACGTTTATTTATTTTTTGAGAGAGACAGAGACAGTGCGAGTGGGGAAGGGGCAGAGAGAGAGACACACACAGAATCCGAAGCAGGGTCCAGGCTCTGAGCTGTTAGCACAGAGCCCTATGCAGGGCTCAAACCCATGAACTGTGAGATCATGACCTGAGCCAAAGTCGGATGCTTAACCGACTGAGCCACCCAGGTGCCCCAAATTAATAGTATTTCTTAGGACCCTCCCCCATTTATTTAAACATGTTGCATTGCACAATCCATTCTGACACTCACTCCTTTCATCAGATCAATATATCTTGGAGATCTTTCATATCTTTCATGGGAAGCTACCCCATTTCTCTTTTGTAACTATAGAAATCCCATTGTATAAATACACTGTCTCATATTGATGAATATTTGAGTTGTTTTTCATCTTTTTCTACAATAAGCTGTTTCTATTAATAACCATGTGCATATGTTCTTTTGAGCACACACATGCATCACTGTAGGAAAAATTCTCAGAAATTGTACTGTAAAGTCAATGATATCTCTACTTTTGCCTTTGCTTAAATATTTCCAAGATTCCCTCCATAGGGTAACACCATTTTCTATTGCCATTGATAATGTGTAAAAGTGAGTACCTTTTCTCCACAGTCAGAGGTTGCATTTTTCAGAAGGCAGCTACTCCCTCCCACACACAGTGGGACAGGTCAGATGAAGTGCTCTACTTGCCCACTTTCAGTTTGCTACTTTGCCACCATTTACAAATTTCCTCCTGCAACTAGCCCTACTGTGTCTGGAAGTGAAAGGGCAATAAACGAGCTACACTCACAGGAGATTGATACCATCCCAGCTCTATTTTCCTTGAGTCCAAATATGAGTCTATACCACATATCTCTTACCTCCCAACCTTGCAAGGAATTCTAGACTTCTTTCTCTAGATTCTATGAGATCCATCCCTTTATTAGTCACAGAGATACCTTCACTGAGCATCCCCACCTGGTGTAGACAGACCCATCAAGCACTGTGGTGTTTTACCTTTATGCCCTCTCACCTTTGTGCCCTCTAAAAATAGCAACAACTTTTAACCAGGTGCTCACAGTGCACAAAGGGCTGTGTATACAACTTTGGAAGGACAATATAAGTATGTGTATGGTGGTGGGATATACTCTTATTTTACAAACATTACAAACTGAACTCAGATGGGGGTGGCTGGGTGGCTCAGTCAATTAAGCACCTGACTTGATTTCAGCTCAGGTCATGATCTCACAGTTCATTAGTTCCAGCCCCACATCAGGTTCTGCACTGATAGCATGGAGCCTGCTTGGAATTCTCTGTCTCCCTCTCTCTCTGCCTCTCTCTCTCTCTCTCTCTCAAAAATAAATTAACATTAAAAGAACAACCTGAACTCAGAGACTTAAATGGCTGAAGGTCTTACTGCTCCCAATTTTGGACCTGGAAATCTAACCTTTCATTACACAATATGTGCTACCAGACATAGCCATGGTAAATTGTCTCCAATCTATGTAACCTGAATTCCACCATTCAATGACCAAGAGTTCTGAGATTTCTGTGTACTTGATCCCAAAGTACCTGCTCTTAATCCTTTACTACCTTCCCTGAAAAAAAGGCAATACTATTTTCTTAAATAGTAGTCTAAACTTCTGAAATAAACAAAGGAATGAAGGCAATGACTGGCTGGAGTGAAAGGTTAGATATACAAGTCAATGAATAAGCTTTATGCTACTTTAGAGTACAGAATTTTCAGGGCCCAATTGTTATGCCGATTGGCTCTTGTGGGAGGTAAAATATCCTCCTCCTTGGAGATGAGCTTGAGAAATGGCAAAAGATGGCTCATGACAAGTGATTCAGGACTCCCTGTGACAACACCACAAGTGTTTGGTGCCCACTCTTGCTGGCTTCTCCTTCACAGCAGCAGGATGCATGGCAGGAAGGAACTGTACAGTGTGCAGCTTGGATGCATTGGTCAATGCATTGACCAGCTCTGCCCAGGCATACTAGTGGACATGGCTTTACCTGCAAGTTCCAGCAGGCTGTTTTCCTAATGAAATGACTCTGTTCATGCTGGTCTTATTCCTGCCTCCTCCCCCTCACCACCAGCACTATTGATATGTCCGCAGATAAAACTGAAATGGCAATTTTCAAAAAATAAAGTGTCATGCCACACATCAATTTTGGGGAGGTGATATGGAAGAGGGCCAGGAACCTGTCCTATTTTTTGCTCTTAAAATTGTATAAACCTCTTATATTCAGTCTGGTACAAATCTGGGTTACACCTATTAATGTTCCTAGAGCTCTAAGAAACCTTTTAGATTTATTGTTAGCCACATCTTGAAACCAGTACTGACAGATGAACAAAACCTAATTGAGTCAGGCTGGCCTCTTTTGTTCTGTTGTGTTTAGGGGTTACACTTATGCATGTGCTTTAAAGAAAATAGGACAGCTGCATTGATTCAAACCCACTAAGAAGAAAGAGAGTCCACTTTGCACTTTTCTTTCTTGTCTGTCAATGCTAAATATTCTTTTCAGGTTTTTTTCCCTCTTTCTCACACATATACATATGTACATGGAGGTAAATTGATCTCTGGAGGAGTCATTTCTTCCAGCCTCCTGGGATCTTCTTGATAGGTGCAGAATATTAGGTGAATTACACCTCAGGTATTTGCACTGTCAATATTTTAACAACTATTCACATCTTGAATTTCATTAGAAACTCAGTTTAGGAGAAAGAAGGCTGGACTTACAAGTCCCAAGACTCAGCCCTTGTTCTGTCTCTGTAATAGTGACCATAATCCTACCCAGAATAACAAAACTACTTTCCTTCCTTGAATCAGGAATGAACTGTCATTCAGAAGCACTGTCTTTCAGCCAGGAAGCTTCAAGTAAAGAAATGCATGTAGGGGCTCAGACATACCCTGCACTCAAAACTAGGCCCTTGACCTACCCATTCTGCAAACTTAGGCAAAGGGATATCGTCTCTTGAGCCTGCTATTGTCCCCCATGGATTCAGAAGGATGATGCCTGCTTACAGCTACTATGAGGATCAATGTGATCATATGTGTGCAGTGCCGAGGCAGATGGGCTCTGTAAACAGCACTTGCTTCCAATGCAGGAACCTGTACCCTTCCCTGCCATGGGAGAGGCAGCCTGAAAACTAGTGAGGGCACTCTTGAGCTCACTATCTCTCCCACCTGCTGGTGCTGACACCCTGATAAAAATCTCTGTCTGTTCCAATCTGAAGTCTTCTCAGGATAAATACTTTTACCCATCAGACCAGGAGGAACATTTCATTTTGGTTAGATTAAAAAGAAGGTTTCTGAACTCAAGTTCTAGCTCAGCAGGAAAGCTTGCTGTGGTTGATTTGTGATATCTGCCCTGGTCAAGTGATGAGTGAACTGGGCACTTGTGCTACATTTTGTCTATCCCTGACTGATCAGGGGGTGGTGATTTCCTCAAGCTAGTGCATATATTACTAATCCTGGCATCGTTAGTTCCCAGCACAAGGCCTGGTATAGAAATATGTTATTCTCATTTATTGATGGATGGGATCATGTTGAGTTTATTGAGTTCTGTTATAATAAGATCCCAGCAAATGTCTAGCATGGTACCCTAGACCTGCCATCAGTGGGTATGCTCAGTACCAGCCAAAGACTGAAAATCAAGGAGGAACTCCACAGTGGGAGGTAAAAAAAATAGTTGGAATTAGGGTAAAATCCTTTGGGGTGGGAGCTAAGTAAGATCAAATTAGGGTAGAGAGGGGCAAATTAATTCAAAGTCCAAACAGAAATTTGGTCTATGAAAACAAATGGAAATAAAACAAATCTGGTCTGAGAGGGCTGGGTAGGTGTAGAGGCTGGTTACCAACCAAACAGTGACAAGAAGTCTTTGGTCCAAGGTTCTGAAAAAGGTCCAAATGCCCCCATCATTCAGCGAAGCCCCCAATGTGTCCCTCTGCCTCAGTGCCCACCAGAGTGCACTGGAGTGTTCTGGTTAGCCGCCTCCCTGTCTGGATGGAGAGCCTTGTGAAGATAGGGTCTCCCTTTTCTTCATGTCTGTTCTCAGGCCTGGTGCAAGTGACACATGCAGGTGCTCGAAGAATACTCTATGGATAAATGAATAAATGAATAAATGGATGGATGAATTCTACAGATACAGGGATTGTTTTTCATTTGGCGTCCTGGAGACATAGAATGGCCTTCCCCAGGGACACGGAGACTTCAGAGAGTCTTTAGAGACCCCGCCCTTACAGAATCTTAGTAGGGCCTAGATCCAAATGGGATCTTCACTCTCCAGTGGGTATTCAGAAAGAGAATTGGCCCCTGGGGCCATGGGAGTTGGGGTCACTGGATGCTAGTAGATTTATTTAATTCCAAATCCTGCTGGAAGTCTGGGCAAGGATGAAGAGATATTGGTCCATCATTCTTTTACCAGACCAGAGGAAGGTAACAGAGTAGCCTGTAAGTACATGGAAGTCATTATACTAAGAATACTTATCACAATGAGTGCTAGATTTTATATAGTTAGAATTGCTGGAATGGAGTTAGGATTGGGGCAAGGAGTGGAAGTTTGAAGCTCCCTAACCACTGCATGGTAGCCTCTCACTCTGGCTGTGGTCTCCAAAGTTTGGTCCCTTCCTATCTGTCATCCTTGTTCCAGTCTCACCAGGTCAGGGCAACAAGACTGTAATATAGAGCATGGAGTGTCAGAGTTTGAACCTCAGTTTGATCCTCAACAAATCATATTTTTTATTCTGTTTAACCTTCTTGGGTCTTGATTTCTTCATCTGCAAACTGTAGATAATAACATCATCCAGCTCAGTGTAAAGATTAAAAGAAATAGCATACACTAAACACCTGGAATGCAGTAGGTTCTCAATACATGGAAAAGTTTAATGCCACATCATACCACCAAGCAAGTCATTAGATTTATGAGAGACTCAATTTCCTTAGCTACAAAAGAAGTCCCAAACTCCATTTCTACCTTTGTGATAGTGTTCTTAAGAGTAAGTGGAAAGTAAGTGAAAATAATGCAGTGTCTAATCTGTTAGGTGACAGTGACTTTCCCACAATTGTCTGGGTTACATTAGGCCTTCTACCCATCTGAAATGATAAACTGAGACACAAAGGAGCAAATGGTTTGCCTGAATTATATAATAAAAGAAAGATGTTTTAGAGGTCAACCATTTTATATTTCTTTATGCGTAATATGCCTAGTGAATAAGTGGTAAACAAGTTCGCAGACTCATTGGTAATGAGAATTGTGGTAGTTACTAAACGTATACATCTTTTTATTTTCATTTTTGTACAGCTAGACATGATAAAACCTATGACTTTCACTATGACTATCATTTCCAAATGATAAGAAAATATAAATAAAAGCTATGAAATGAAGGAGTGAGGCATCAAGGAACTAGTCCTCACCCTTCACATCAATTAATCCCCCAACATCACTGTGAAACAAGAATTATCATTTCTAATGTTCAGAGGGAGGGCACTAAGTGCCTCTGCCTACAATGACACGTGTTAAGTTGCAAACTAGGCATTTGTGTCTGGATATTGAACTTTCTCCATTACATTTCAGTGCTTCCAGCTCAAGATGACATTAATCTAATTCATAGTCTGAGTGCTGCTAATATTGAAGAATTATTGTTAATTTTGGTAAGAGTGACACTGGCCTTGCAATTATTTTGGTAAGGAGGAAAAGAAGCTGTCCCTATTTCTGCATCCTCTCTGAGGAGGTTATTGGTGAAATATTGCTGCTCAGGCACTCTTCCCTCTGGTTTCTGTGTGGTCTCACCAGTGGGAGGCAGCATAGGGGATCTGAGAAAGAGGTGGCTTTTGTCCCCTGGTTCCTTCCCTTCTGTAGTCTTAGTGAACACACATTGCTCTCTCTCATCCATAGATCCTGTGAGTGACTCACCTTCTGCAGTCATCACAATTGGCAATCACACTTCAACCCTTGCCCTTTCTGGATGGCCCATTGTTGATGACCCCCAGATATGTAGCCCTAGTTAATTCCTTAAACTCTTCCCCCACCTAGAAAGTAAGTCTTTAATAAGTTCTCAGGTAAACCCTTGCAGGTAGTTTCTGTTTCTTACCAGGACTTTTCTTGTTAGAAAAAACAAAAAACCACCACCAACAACAACAACAACAAAAACCAGAAGACAGGAAAAAAGGGGGCAGGTTTTTGTTATAGAAGAAAGAAGATTGACTTCAGGTTGATAATGTTGAAGAGGGACATGAAGACACATAATAAAATTCTCTCTTCATTTTAATTCATTTGAAAATTTCCATAGTACAGTTTTAAAGATTGCACTGTAATGTCATTACATTTTCAATGCCCTCTGTTTGGCAGCTGAAAAGGAGACAGAATATCTGAGGACATAATTGTAAGGCTTTATTAAAGTAATTACAGATAGCTTGGTAATGGCAAACGCACTATCAGACAACTCAGGCTGCTTATAAACCAAATACTTCATTCCTAGAAGGTTCTAATATTTTCTTTGATACCAAAACACAGTTCAAGGAAATCTGAATATGATATTCTACAGGAGATCATTTTTGAATGACCTGATTTTTCTTTATCAAGAAATGGGAATAAATCAGGTACTGAGACCTTTGTCCCCAGGCCCTCCTCCAATCAAGTCTACCTGACATTACATTTTTTTTATCCTTAATTTGTCTCAAAAAAAGCATAATAGCTCACACACATGAGGTTAAGCTCTCAGCCAGTGCTGATTTTTAAAGATGCTCCCCCAAGGCAGGCAGTGGCTGGGGATGGTGGGTCACACAGATGACTATAGCATCACCAGCATATAAATGTAATACATTCCTACTATTCAGGGACATCGAAGGGATTCTTTGAACATTTCAAATGTGGCTTAGTTGATTGGCAAATGGCTTTGTCAAAAAGTGAACATATTAGGTATTTACCCAAAATATATGAAAATACAGATTCAAAGGGGCACATGCACCCCAATGTTTATAACAGCATTATCAACAATAGCCACTATGGAGAAAGCCTAAATGTCCATCCACTGACATATTGATAAAGAAGATGTGCGCACACACACACACACACACACACACACACAATGGAATACTACTCAGCCATCATTTGCTATGACATGGATGGAGGTAGAATGTATTATGTTAAGTGAAATAAGTCAATAAGAAAAAGACAAATACTATATCATCTCACTCATGTGTGGAATTTAAGAAACAAAACAGATGAACATATGGGAAGGTGGGGGAGAGAAGAGAGGGAAACAAATCACAAGAGACTCTTAATGATACAGAACAAACTATGGGTTGATGGAGGGAGGTGGGTGGAAGATGGGCTAGATAGGTGATGGGTACTATGGAGGGCACTTGTTGTGATAGGCACTGAGTGTTGTATGTAAGGGATGAATCACTTAACTCTACTCCTGAAACCAATATTGCACTGCATGTTAGCTATCCAAAATTTATATTACAAAAAAGTGAACACCAGGATTGAATGTAGAAAATGTCTAGAAGTCTATTGATTTTCCTGCTTTAGGGTCAGGCCATACCTGTGAATGAGATGTCTGATGTTTCCTGGACTTATCACCCCTGACCCTGCTCTTCACCATGGCACCAAGTGCTGTGTTTTCTGCCATGCAAACCACAGATTAACTTTTTGCCTCTGTATTGCTGTGATTTTTTTTATTTGAGACAGAGAGAGAGCATTTGAGTGGGGGAGAGGGGCAGAGGGAGAGAGAGAGAGAGAGAGAGAGAGAGAGAGAGAGAGAATCTTAAGCAGGCTCCATATCCAGCACATAGCTGGACATAGGGCTCAATCCCACAACCCTGAGGATCATGACCTGAGCTGAAATCAAGAGTCAGATTCTTAACCTACTGAGCCACCCAGGTGCCCCAAGGATATCTGTGACTTTAAAGTAAGGCTTGAAAATGTAGAGCAGTTAAATAGACACTAGAGGAGTTGCCTGGTTCACTGCAGTATTAGGTGATCAGCGCTGCAGAGGGCAGGAAATTCCCCCTTGTCATGGGAGACTGCTGAGTCTTCCTGTCTTCCACTTTCTTTCCTCTCTGTCCCTGCAGAGGACACCCTCCAGGACTTTCACTGGTTCTTCTTTTCACTTCCTTCTTTCCCTTATTTCTTCATGTTTTTCCCTATCTTTTCTCTTTCCCTTTCCCCCCCCTTTTTTATTTTTAACTTAAAAACAGCATACATGCTCATTTTTTAAAGTAGGCACTATTGACAAAGAATAAGGGCATACTTGGACTTGAACACTCTCACCAAGTCCCTGTTTTCTGCCTGCTGGGTACATGTTCTTGCAGAGCAAGTGACTCCTGTACAAAACAGAACACAGACACTCATACAAATACAGCCTGCTCTGCAAACTATTCATAATAAAAAATTATCCTGTAAAATACAATAACTGCTTTATTTGTTGGATAAACTTTGCTTCAACTTTTAAAGTCAAATTTAAAACTTTGCTTACTTATTCTCAACAATATACATAAAATTCTTAGGTGGATTAATTTCAGATATATGTTTCAGTTTTGCATGCATGGCCCTTGTATGCATGTCTCAATGACCCTTAAATATAAAATAGCCTAGTTACCTGGCTTGAACTAAGGACATAAGGCCACCTGTCTTTATTCTATTTAGAAACTGGGTGGATAAAAGATCTTAATTCGATAAGCTAGGCAAATAGCCTCTGTCTGATAATTAGACAAGTTCTCTGCTCTCAGAGTCTGTCCCAGCAGGGGAGGGAACAGATATACCATGTAAGTAAGGGGCAGATCCTAAGAGTCTGAGCCCCCAAATCCAGGTAACTATGGCCAACAGTTGAATACAGGATCAAATGTTTGGGTCCTAAGTCCTGCTTATTGATAGGTTCACTGTGGCAGCTATCTCCTCACATTATAAGTAGAGTCTTCCAAACTCAGAGCCAAAGAGATAGCCAAGTGAGGGGCTTTTCTTGGGAATAAGATTGGGGGATTGAAATCTGTCCCTCTGAGGTAGGGATTTAGTGGGATAGTATGCTGGTGTACACCTTCACAGGAAGGGTGTGCCACTGAGGTGAGCTTCCTAGATGGGCCTGGGAAAGTCAGAAAGGCTAAGGTTAAGGGTGGTTGTCAAGCCAAAGCCAGGGTTAGAAGGTCAGAGTAAGGATATGAGAGTAAATTCAAGGCACTTGGGAGCAACTGGAAGATGTGGCTTAGGAGGCAGCACCTGCATTGTCCTTCAGGATCACCTAAGGGTGATGTACAGTAGCTCAGCTAGAATAAAGGACAGAGCTGGAGCAGGACAAGGAGATTATTACTTCCTTAGCTGTGCCCTAGTACCCTAATGGAACCTAGCCCCAGGCATGGTCACTCCAGTTTCCAGCCTCCTGGGCCTCCTTTGTCCATCAGGAAAGCAAGGAACAAACTAGGATGAAGGGCAGTCAGGGTTGAGGGCTAAGTGGGACCTAGCCAAGGACCCCTCCTCTCTGTCCTTGTTCCCATGAGAGGCAAGCTGAAGCAGCCTCAAATTCTCTGGCATCAGTGACCTTGCCCACCCCAAAATACTGAAGGATTCACTGCAGGTGCAGTCATGCCTGTGGGGGAAGCCATGCTGTGTTAGTAATTTGAGCTGCTGTAAACATGGAAGCTTGGTATTTGCTGATGTAAAATATACTTGGTAAGGAGTGGAGTATGAAAGAGTCTTTTTTTTCTCTTAACCCTGTGGCTTCTGAAGTCACCCAATGTGTCACCCTCCAAGGAGTAGACAGGCAAGAGAGAACAGAGGATGATATGAGAAGTTTCTATGTTTGAGCCCAAGTGACAGTGTGTTCACTTTCATCCTATTCCATTGACCAAACCTCAGTCCTATGACCCACCTAAGTATAAGGGCCTCTGGAGACATCACCTAACTGAATATATTCCCAGCAAGAAGGGCAGAACATGCATTTGGGGGAGTCACCTGCCTCTGCCACACCATAGCACAGAATTCACTCTGGAGACTTGTGTGTGCCTCTTCCTGAGGCTGATTACAATAAACAAATCAATTTATGTCAGCTTTTTTCATCCAGTCTACATCCAAACCAGAGCAGGAAAACACTGGTGGCCTGTGAGCCACATCTGAGAGGCAGACACATTTTTCTCAGAACACACAGGGTATAAAAATATATGTGTAAAGCAAACTACACAAAAGAACGTAGTTTTTGCTGCATTAAAATGTCTGGAAGAAATCTGTGAAGATTTCATAAGAAATTTAGATTTCCTGTCTCAGGTCATTGAAAGGTCCGGCCCCGTGCAGCCCACCTTCCTGAGTGGCAGCATCACCCGCAGCAGGTGGTGGCAGCTCCTCACTGCTGGGCTGGATTACATCTCAGATGCCACAATTCCTACTGCCCCTCAGAGCCAGCACATTCACATGGGTCATCTCTGTACTTCTGGGCATGTGAGTGTATGTGTAAATTTTTATGACTTTGTATTTTTCTGTTGCCTCAACATCCCCACAAAAAAATTATGAGCACCTGCCCATGTGACCAGGTGCACCCGTGTGATAAGGCTGATCCCTGCCACATGTTCCCCTTCTTGCCCTTTTCTGACTATGATCGAGTGAGACTCAAATGTACCAGTGAAATTCCATTATGCCTTTCTGCTTGTGGTTTCCATCCTGACCCCTAATAAAGGCACTTGCCTATAGGTCGTCCCTCTCTCTCACCTCCTCACCTACATGATTGAGCCCAATCCCAGGGGGATCTTCCCATGCACCTTCCTTCTTTAGGACCTGTGTGTATAATACATATTTAGTTTCATATGTCTTTTGATTGTTGGAATATTCGTTAAATACCCCTCAAGGGGGAACTTGCCCTCTCACTGACAACACAGAGGGATGCCCCAATCCATATGACTGTACTCAAGGTGGGATTGATCCTGATAATCGACAGCTGTGAGTTGAGGACTGACAACCTCATCCAGCCAGAAGTCTGGATGTGGGTGCTGTGCCTTGAAGTCCATTTCATGAAGAATGGTAAAAGGTCTGTGGGACTGTCCAGGACTTCAGCCCTGGCAGGAAGTGCAGGGCTGGGAGGGAAGAAGTAGCTGGATATAAAGCAAGAGATGTAGGAAAGCCAGAGCAGGTAGGTCTTCAGGTGCAGAACCTTTACCTTGTGGGGCAATAGGAAGGCTCCAAACTCTTTTCAAGGGAAAAGATTTGTCCATATTTGCACTTCAGAAGGCTTGCCTCCTCTGTTGTCTAGGAAAGGATGTATAGGATGAAGAAAAGAGGCTGTCATGGGGAAATGAAGGTGGGATGAGTGCTTCTTCAAGGTCGGCTGAATGGAATGTGAAGTAGTTTCCGTTCTACAGAGATTGGAAAGCCCAGGGAGCCAGGTGCCCATCGATGTCACAGAGTGCTTGTCATTTTCAGTATCAGAGGAGCAAACAGCAACATCTTGCCCAGAACTTTCCATTTGATCACAGCCTGAGGGATTGACTCAGAAGCCATCATCACCAAACGAGCTCCTGAGTGGAGTTTAATGCTTTCCAATGGATCACGCACACTTGAGAAGTAATTAATGATTTGATTCATTGTGCTTCAGGGAGCCACTGTCCAACAAAATAATCCAAGTAATTTAAATCTGCAATAAAGTAGGAGTGCGACAACATTTCATGGCTGCACACAGCAATGATTTGCTGGAGAGGGAAAAAAAGCAAGCATTTTTATTAGAGCCACATCCAAATAATCCATAGGAAAGCAATATTGAGTTCACAAGTGATTTGATTACATTCCTTCACAACAGTCCTCCAAGGCAGAGTCAAGTCCAAATGCATTTCAGTGAATGTGCATAATACCAAAGGTTCCGTAAACCAACACATTTCATCAAAATTACTCTGTGCATGTCTGAGATAGAAAATGTTTGCAGAATGTTAACCGCCTTTTTATTCAGAATAAATTTCTTCTGCCATTAGCATCTGGCATCTGCAAATAATAGAACCCTAAATGCATGCACCCGTGAATTTAAGATCTTCCTCTACAAGCGCCTTTCCAGTGTCCCTGGCTACCAGTGTACATGTGCAGCCCTCTCCCTCCTTCACACACACACTGAGCAAGCTGAGCCTTGCTCTAAGCCACACATCGCCCTGACCTCAATGAATGCTCAGGCTGCTAAGAGAGACCTACCCACTCTGAAGTGGGCAAATGTGATGAGTGTGTGAGGGACAAAGAGGAGCCCTGGTGCAATGGGGCATCAGGAAAGGCTGGTTGGAAGTGATGAGGCTAAGCAGTTAGCTGGGAGCAGAATTGGGGAGGGCAACCAAAAGCTTCTGGTGGCATCCGGTGGACGATTTTGAGGCGAAGCTCACACATTTCTTTAATTGATCATTGACCTCAGATGGACAGAAATGAAATCCCTAAATCAATAATACAGTATATAGAATAGATTCAATGAGCCTTCAAAGCAGGAGATACCCACAGGCTGCACTCAGAGCCCTACCTACTTTATTTACCCCTCTAATTTATGTTCCTTGAGTGGATACTGTATTCCAACACCGTTCTAGGTGAGAACAAGGTAGGCCCAGTCACTGTCTTTGTGGATCTCACACTTAAGTGGAACAGAGAGACAAGTCACTAATTATTGCAATGAGACCCATGCAGGAAATTGTAAGTGGGGAGGGGATGGTCATTACACCTTCTTTGGATGGTGCGTGTTTAAGTAGGAAGAGGGTATATTTGAACTGAGGTCAGAAAGACAAGGAGGAGCAAAAAACCCTCCTGGTAGAAGGTGCTGTGGGGAGAAGGACAGTACCAAGGCTTGACAATGGAAAAGCTGGGGTGATCTAAGGCCACGGAATGGAACTGGGGAGTGAGCAGAGAGAACATTAGGGGAGAGGGTATGAGATGAGGCTGGAACCTCTGACAGACCTCAGCTAAATTCCTGACACACTCCATAACTCTAGGAGGCTTCTCAAAGCTTCCCAGGGCCGTGGGACAGCACACTCCCCCTCAGGGTGGCATCCCTTCCCATAATGATTAGCCATGTGTCCAAGGGTATCTAGAGAGCCCCCTCTCTCCCTGTGTCATTAACAATAGTGCCCTCTCCTCTTTCACTCTCAAATGTGTCTTCTCTGAGATTATAAATTTGTGATCACCTGACCATGAAAAAGGAAATGATTTCCTGACAGACCCTACAACCCACTCAGCTGACTCATTCTCGCTCATCATGGATATGAACATGATTCAATGTCTATATACACCAAAAACATTGCAATTGGGTCTAAATCAGAAAGTTCTGATCAAAAACATGTTTGGAATAGATGTTATGTTTAATTATATCTGAAGAGATAAGATGTACCAAATATGGAGATTACTTATATGACATTATCTCCCGAGCTCAGTTTTAATCCATAGTCATATCTTCCCTCTCTTAACTCCACACTACACGTGCCAGGCTTCATGAGAACAAACTCATTTACCTCCCACAAGATCATGGCCCTCATTTACCCCAACGACTTGGGAACCTTATTCAGGGCATGTGCTGATGAAGGTGTGAGTCAGGCTACAGGCTCCAGGGTCCGTGTTCTCACCCACTTCATAGCTGACACCCCCAGTGAGCATATCACAGCCCTTCTCTGGAGCTTCAAACCCCATCCCTCATTGACACTGGCCATATCCATCAGGATGCCTCACAGATATTTCAAATCTAACTCATTCAATCTGGAAGTCTCTGTTTCTTTCTCCCATATTTGCCCCTTCTATATTCTTCTCTGACAAGTTAGCAGAGAAGGATGTTGACAAACCCTCAGAAGAATCCTAACTTAACTAATTTCTTTTTGAGGTCACCCAACTGCCTGCAGTGAATGCCCAGCTACATTTACACTCAGGCTTCCTGTAGAATCCTGCTCCTTGTCTGTGTATTCTGTCCTCCTGGCTGGCCCAGTGGCCCTGCTCAAAAAGTCTAGCCCCATTCCAACCTGTGTTTCTTCCTCAAACCAGCTCTCCTCCTCCATGCAGAGCACTTCCTCTCATGTCTCAGTGCTGACTCTCAGAGCTGGACCCCATCATATCTGCCTTTCTTGATCAACAAACATAGATGGCTAGAAAGAAAAAAAATGGAAGGGGCTCTGGGGCCACAGTGAGGGGCAATCCTAGCTCTACCTCTAGCTCTGAGTATTTAGGTGAAGAAATTGATTTTACTGAATTGAATCTCTGCTTTCTCATCTGCTAAAGAGCATTTCATGGGTTTTTAGTGAAGTGAGCAAAATGCCCAGTCCAGTTGCCCAATAAGTAGAAGTCATTGACATACTCTTACCCTACCTCAAAAAACAAAGTGAACCCAAATATTTAAATATCTCTCTCTCTCACCAAAATGAGAACTTATTATGTGCCAGGTACTGGGCTATGCACTTTTTAACCTCCTCTACTCTCTAAGAAAGGTACTCTTGCATCATTTTACCAATGTTTTGTGTATCATTGGTCTTATTTGGCACCATTTCTAACAAAGGGAATAAGTCTATTTCTGTGTTATTAATTCACTGGCTGAAGATGGGTTGGAGGCATTGAGTAGAAATAGGGTCAATGCCTAGAGAACACTCCATAGACACCATGTGGGACCACCATATTCTAGCCCAGATTAGGAAAGAGAGAAAATCCAAAGACCTTCCCCAAAGGGCAAGGTATGGCCACAGAAGCATAGCAGTCTGCAGCCACTTGACACAAGCACATGCAGCCTCACACAGCCCAGAGTACAAGGAGCCACATAGAGGAGAGAAGAGCTAACAGTGATTTGGTATTTACTACATGCCTTGTGATACATTTGCCACATCAGTGAATCTTTTCATTTACCCCACGAAATAAAATTATGGGGTGCAACAACCACCTTATGAGATAGTCATAATCCTTCTCAGGTAAGTAGTCTTTGACAAACGGGGAAACAAAGACTCAAAAAGATTTGGTAACTTGGGCAAGATTACACAACTAATAAGGCAAGAGCAACATTTTAAATTTGGCTCAGCACCGAATACATAGTAGACCTCTGAGACATACTTGGGTATTTGATCTGACATTGTCTGAAAAATGCTTTAATTCAGAGAAAAAATACGCACCTCTGCTGGCATGCAGCACCATATGCTCGGTCACCTTCTCAGACACAATGAGAATGAGGTGCTACAAAGAAGACTCCATAATGTATGCTAGCCCTTCTTCTGGCATCTATGGCAGAATTAGCAGTACAAAAAGTAAGGAAATGAGAATTTGGAACAGTTCCTGGAAGGGCCTCACTCCCATGAATTCATTTGGTAGCATGACTTGACATCCACTCCCCCTGACTTCTTGTCATTTGGAAAGCAGGCTGCCAGGACAAACAGGTTGAGCAGAGTCCTGGAGGGCTATCCTAACCCCTGTCACTGGGCACATCTGAGCAGCGTGGTCCAGGAGACCACGTCCTTAGGGAGGGACAAGCTGAATGACCTCTTGGCAGCATCTAATGTTGAGAGTTGTGATACATGAGTGAGGATTGCATCGGAGGGTCTTTGCCACGTCTGTGGACTATCACCCAAGTGCTCACTTCAAAAACCTAAACTTCTTTGTTTATCATGCTGTTTCCTTCATGTTCCACATGAAACTGCTTAGCAAGGCTGTAGGCTGTAAAGCATGGCCTGGGCCCAACTGTTTCTCACCATCCCAAATGCAATGACCACCTCTCACCTACCACAGAGAACCTTGCTGCACGCACCGCTCCTCTGTAAGGTGCTCTTTACCCAGCAGATGGGGTCTGCTCTCTAAAAGTTCAACCAAATTACATCTTCTCTAGCTCAATACTTTGATCAATGACCTTACCTCCCACTTTGAATAAAACTTGATGTTTTAGCAAAGCCCAGCCTGCTCTGTTCCTCCTGGGTACTATGACTCAGTCTGTACCACCGTCCTTCACTTGTGCTTGCTTCATGTTCCTTGGATTACTCTGGGCTGACCCATCTCCTCCCTACAGATGCACATGGACATTCAAACTCAAATGCCACCCTGACATTTTACATGACCACCAACTCCACACAGCCCCTCTCCATACCTCTATGTTCTTTTTGCTTCATAGAACTTACAGCTACCTTGTTTATTTATTACTCACATTCCCCACCAACCAGCTCCTGAAAGACCAAAAGGACATCTGTCGATTCCACAAGTATTTCCCAGGTCTGGTAAAAAGTAAGGGTTTAATAAACACTGAATGAATGAGTGAACATGGTGATTTGGCATTTGCATCTTAGCAAGAAAAGAGCATGCCACATACAGACAGAGATGCCAGGGCCTGCGGCACAGTGATTTGAAGAATCCTTTGCACAATCACAGACATGTAGAATGTCACATACTGTCCCTTCTGGAACATCCCTCCAGTCCTCCATGACTTCCAATGACACCCACTGTGGACCTAATGAGTGCTTGTTCACAGCACCTTCCTGACAGCCTCCTCACCACCTCTGCACTCACTGGTGCTTGGTCTCATCTAACCCAGAACCCACATCAATAGAATGACCCACCTTCTTCCTTGTGTGTCTGCTCCTCTGAACTTCTTCATTGATGGGAGCTCCCTAAAGACAGAAGCACATTCCCCAACATGGATACAGACCTGACACATAACAGGTGCTCAGTGCTGTGTTGAGCCCCAAAATCTAGCCACCAACTGCTAAGGTGGAGAACAGGCAGGTCTAGATGAGAGATTATTTTCCTACCTCCATTTTCTTGTGGATCCCCCTGTCTTCCCAACCTGTGAATGTTGATTGCCTTGGCTTTGTCCTCAGTCTCCTTATGTCACCTCTCCCTCACTCCTTGGCTAAGTCCCACTCATAACTCCAGACCAACATATCCAATCTTCCAGTCAACCTTGTCTCCATCTGACTGACAGGCATTCCAGATTCAGTGTGCCTGGGTCTGGAACCTCTGACCTCCTCCAGCCATTACCTGCTTCCATCACCATCATCCTCAAAGATATTCTTCATTCCCCCCACCTCTTGGCTCACACACTCTGTTGGAAATCCTCTGGCCCTCAGGGAATCTTCCCACCTGCACCACATTGCCTGGTCTGGCCACCTTTGTCTCCTGCCTCACTCATGCAGGGGCCTCTTAACCTACTTCTCTGCTTGTCCCACTGGCCCATCACACTATTCCAACATGGGAGCCAGGGAGATCTCTTTCAGAAATTAAATCAAATTATATCAATTCCTCTGTTTAAATCTACACATCTTATTCAGAGAAATTCCTAATTAGTGGCCACAAACTACTTCTAGGCCATCTAGCTCTGGCTCAGCACATGATTTCCCCTCATCTCAATCTCTGCTCCCCTTTTTCCTACATCCCTAGAGTTTGCCAAGACTTCCCCTCCTGTAGGGCTCGCACTTGCTCTTGCTCTGCTTGGCCTCCTTCCGATGGCCACTCCCTCATTTCATGCAGGCTCTGCCCAATAACCCATCATCAGAAGGGCTTCCCTCCGAATTCCCCTTCTAAAGTAAAAACCCTCCAGTCACTGTCCACCCTCGCTCCTCTTGGTGACACTTGCTGACATGGCATATTACACATGTGCTCATTTACTATCTGTCTCCATGAGAACACAGGGAGGTGTGGCTGGCGGGAGTTATTCAGAGATGATTTCCTGGAGGTCAGTACATTCTGGAGTTAAGACTCAGTGGTAGGCTGTAAGGACCTGGCATAAAACAGTGGGCAGGCCAGGAAGGGCAGGGGACCTGGAGAAGTGAGGAGTAGGAGTGAATTGATTCGGACTCTGATGGGCATGGGTGAGTCTTGGAATGCTCATGTCTCAAACACAGTCCTTCATGGGAATTCCCATAGAGGGAAACACTAATTACACCTGCCTCTGTCTTTGACCTCACAGTCTCTGGCATACATGTAACACTCTCACAGGCTGTGGTTACCATAACTTCCAACTAAAACATTAATGTGTTGGGGAAGCTCCTGACACTCAGCTCCTTTATCTCTTCCATGCAGGCCCACCCAGTCCTCCTGCCCTGGGCACTCATCACCCTGTCCTCCCCATTTCCAGTTAGTTCCCTTTCCTTCTCTTTTTCAGGAGGAAAAAGTGCACAACTAATGGGTTACATCATTTTAATCTTGCTGCAGGTGAGTCCACACATTGTGGACTGCAACATGTACCAAATGCACATGTTTTAAACGTTGTTGACTCTGTGAACCCATGAGTTAGTCACATCTATAAGGTTTACTCCAGGGACTATGTCCTACCAGAGTAATCTGACCCTGCAGGCTCATGGGGAGAAGCCATTTGACATGCCTATTGTGAACCCTCTGTAGTGTTTCATGTAAATGTGCTTTAGCTATGCTCTGATAAGCCTGAATCTTAACTGATTCTGAGCTGAATCAGAAACAGGTCAGGGAAACTGTAAAGTCATTTCCAAGGACTCAGCTAAGCTGGGTTCATCCTGTAAATGTTATTCTTTTTAAATTGGTAAAAAAGACCAGCTTGAGCTATTGAAAGAAAAAAAAAACAACAAGCAAATAAACAAAGACACTGATGGATAGGCTAACTGTGGAGAAAACTCTCAGAGGAATCAGTGAAGGTTAAAGATTGGGTGCTTATGTGGGGGTTGGGGGTGATTATTAATCTTCTCTTTTAATGAAAGCGATGGAAGATGACAAGACTTTTAGCAAATTCCTAGTGCTTCCTTTCATTCTGCAAAAGTGTATGGAAAGGAGGGACATCCTCTGTCTGTAATGGCTGAGATGACCCAAACTTTGAGGGACTCCACACTCACAGCTCTGGGTGTAATGCAGAGCCATGCGCCTAGCGTTTCTGTTCAGTCCTGGAAGGAGACACTCACACTCCAGGAATGTTGCAGGGTTAGGTCTACTGAGGTTTAACCATTAGAGATTGCTGCTATTTAACCATTTGACCTATCCAGCTTGCAATTTTATATGGCTCAACCTAATATTTAAGGTTGGAAATAAAACCAGAGTGAAATAGTAACAACTAAAGGTTGAGTGTGAGCATTTCTTCATTATTATATAGTGATTTTCTTAGAACTGAAACACACATAATTTTGTAAAAATATTAAACCTTATTAAAAATGTGTACTATTTATTAACTCAGAGAATGCCAGTTAATGTTCTACATTAACACAAAGGTGTGTCCATCTAGCTCTGGACGTCTTTGGGGACAGAGTTTGAGTGCTAGTCATATGCATTGGCATATTGCCAGGACAAGACCATGCCTGACAGAGAGTTGGTGCTTAATGAATATTTTTAAATAAATTAATAATTGATTGAATAAATACAGAATAAATACTACTTTTTCTCCTAAGAAATGATATAATGTGTAGGATCAATATCTCAAGCATACGACTAACTAGGAATTTGAGATTCAGGCAAGTTTCTTTCTTCCTTTTTTTTAAATGTTTGTTTTTTAGAGAGAGAGACAGAGCATGAGCAGAGGACGGGCAGAGAGAGAAGGAGACACAGAATCTGAAGCAGGCTCCAGGCTCTGATCTGTCAGCACAGAGCCCAACGTGGGGCTTGAACTCAGGAACCATGAGATCATGACCTGAGCGGAAGTCGGACGCTTAACCGACTGAGCCATCTAGGCTCTCCACCTCAAGCAAGTTTCTTGATCTTGCTGAGCTTCACATTCCTCAGCTATTCAGTGGAGAAAGAAAAGTGTAATTCCTCAGTCTTATATACTTTCAAGTAGTATTCCTAGCAGAGAGAGCAGTGTAACTGTGGCATGGCCCTATGCTCAGGTCTGGCCTTTTGCTTCACCCTGAGTTGTGAGACAAGGACAAAGGCGTCTGTCACAGGAATTGTTGCAACTGCATCACTGTGGCCCATAATAGGCTCTGGAGACTGCTTCCTAGGATCTCCAAACTGCAGTTCCTTCACTCCCTGCCCTTTTTCTGACAATACCCCCTCAGCTTCTGCATCTGAAATCCAGCCTTTCAGGCTTTTCACCTGGGTAGCAGTTTGGGGTGGCGTTAGGGAAGGCACTTTCAAGATCTCTGAAGTCTGGCATCCTTCTGCAGCCCCAACTTGACCCACAGGAAACTCTCACATTTTTGTTCCCCAGATGGAATGCACCTCACCCAGCTGCAGCCCACACCCCAGGCCCACTGCCTCGGAAATAAGCACCGGCATCTGTGCCCCCATGTGCAGCCCTCATGTCTCTAGGGCATGTACCTCAGAAGCTGCCACTAATTTGATCATAAGAAGCTGAATGAATATAGATAATATTAAGCTTTATGGGATGTCCCTGCTGTGGTGACCAACAGATGCAACAGAGAGACATCAGGGAGGAAGAGACTTTTGTGGTGGGCAAAGACACACGCTGAGCTTCAGTTTCCCCCTCTATGAAACAGATGTGTTAATAGAATATCATCCTTTTTTGGTTGGCTTGAAGATGTGGAGTAAGTGTGTCAAGCTTGGGTGCTCATTTGCAGCCCCAGTTATTCAGTGAAAGAGGATTATATGAACACAGGGTGATAAAAATTCATGGTCTATTCATATAGTAGAAAATGACAAAGCAAATAATTAGATGACTGTCTTTCCATATAGAGAAAGAGATTATGAGGACTGGAACTTTGTTTTCACCATTCCCAGTATCCACTGTGATGTCCATCCCAGGATGTTGGATGGATAAATGGATGGAGGACTGGAGGAGGGGCAGAGGGAGGGATCTTTTTGAGAAGACCCTTGTCTATCCCTTAGGTTATTTCATAGTCCCACCTGCCCAGTCTATGCATACCATGAAGCTAGTTTATTTGGCAAGGAAGGGGGAAAATACATGGTGGAACCTGGAATACAAGGTGTTTTAATAGAAAATGTTTTAAGTTAACCCTTCAAAGGCTGGTTTGGTAACATTCCAGCTTTTGCAAATATCCTGACTCTGATGTGGACTCTCCTGGGTGAGAGGGAGTTTGTCCCCAGTACCCAGATGCAAGTGTTTTACAGCTGCCTTTCTGCTGGTACTGTACAGGGCAGGAGAAACTGTCACAAGGTATCTTTAAGTCAACTCTTCTCACCTTTGAAATGTAATTCCACCTCCAGGAATCTATACTTAGGAATAAATCAGAGATACAGCCAAGGATTGATGTATGCAAATACCCCTGGCAACATCATTTGTAAGAGCAACAACCTGTGAGTGACCTAAACATCCAACATGAGGGATTGTTAAATAAACAATGATACAAATCATGCTTAACATTTTTCAAATGTGAAAAACTGGTATACTGTTGATTAAAAAAATAAAGCAGGGCATAACATTGTTTTTATAGAGTCATTCTATGTGTGAAAAATACAACATACAAATTTGAGAAAAAACTTCAAAAAATCAAATTGCTACTAGTGGTTACCCATGAGAGATGAAATAATGAATATCTTTTACTGTTTTCTTTATACTTTTCAGGTTTTGGATATGTGCTACATCCATTACTCCTATAATAAAACATAAATTTTCCTAAAGAAAAATATGTGAGCTTTGCGTAGTGAAATATTAGGACAGAAAGGATTTTCTATAAAATACAACTGCATTTTTAATATTCTTCTCCATGGGCTTTGAGTTGTTAATGTATCATCTTAAAAGTCTAAGTCTTAGAAAAGGCAAAAATACCCTTTAGTGTATCTTGCAAAAGGATTATAATTATTAGGCAATTGTTTACTTAATAAGGTTCATATTGATGTCATTCATTTTAAGAAAACTTAAAAGTTAAATATTATAAATATAAAAGATGAAATAAATATGCCACATTGCTTTTGTTATTACACTACATGTTGGACAATAAAGATCATCAGCATCTATTATTTAGAATAATAGAATAATGTTAGAAATCATGGCAAAGATACCAATATTCTTATCATGATTTATCCTCCTGGGATAATCCAAATGTGTTGAATGTCCATCTGTGGATTGACCCTCATGACCTCTCCTCCAAAACTGAGGAAACACATTCTCATTTTTCCATGTTAAGAAACATGGCAAACCTTGTTTTATTTTTCTATTTGTCACAGTAAACTCTGCTGTGCCTGTACCCAGTACTCTTTATAATGGACATGTGCCAGAATTTTCAGATTCTAAGAAAAGGGTAAGAGGATGGGGAAAGAACACATGGGGGAGGCATTTAGACATCAGTAAGTTTTCAATATCAGTAAGTCATATATTACGAAAAAAGTGCCAGTCTCTAGAAGTCCACCCAGTATTGGGCTCCATGCTGTCACTGGGGACGTGGACCTGGGGCTAACCTCAGGGAGCTTACGGTCTGCCACAACAGTGTCCGTGGCATCTATGGGGAAAGAGCAAGGTGCTGAGTGAGGCCACGGAAAGAGGTCATGGCATTAGAATCAGGGGCATTCTTGACCAACAGGGGAACAGACTTTGCTTCTTAATTTTCCTTTTCTAGAAGAGATGCTCTCTGCCAGGGTGTGGAGGGAGCCTGAGAGGCTGCTGCTTCAATCTGCTGTGTGTGCCAGCCCTCCTGTTTCACCTCTACTCCAACACATCAGAGGTACCTGGTGACATAAAATTCTGAGCTTTTCAGTGGTTTGCTTGTTTATCCTGACTCATTACCTTATCTTTTCCCACTTCCAGTTTAAGAGCCAGCTTTCTTGGATTTGCTAAATTAGTTCACACTCATTTCTTGCTTTCCTTCTTTGAAATGGATAAAATAATTAGTCCATAAAGAATACTAAGATCCCACCCTCACACCAATCCTTTGTTCCCACAGTTCCCAGAATTCTGGCAGCCAGGAGTGTACACTCCAGGGTAAAGACCAGAATATATTTCTCTAGAGAAGCTGATCAGATCAAGAGGAAAGACAAAGATACTGACATTGGAGGATTCTCCAAGGAAATGTCCCAACATGCATTTCACAGTGAATTTCACAGATGAGGAACCTCATACATGTTGCAGAGCCTTCGATCAGCCTCTCAATGCCTTGCTTTCAATATAGTCAGAAAACCAAATATCACCAGATTCTTAAAGAATGTGATTCACACAAAAATTAAAGACCAAAACTAAGAAAGATTTATTTTGAAATATATCAAAGGAAATAGAAAATATATAAGAAAACAACACAACCAAACTATCATAAATATTCTCAGCAATATGAGAGGAAATACTGTATTTAGAGAAAACAATGTATATGCTATAAAAGAGAAATATGCAGAGAAGATAAAACAGCTTCTAGAGGGGCACCTGGGTGGCTCAGACTGTTAAGCGTCTGACTTCAGCTCAGGTCATGACCTCAGGGTTCATGGGTTCAAGCCCTGCATCCGGCTCTGTGATGACAGCTAAGAGCCTGGAACCTACTTCGGATTCTGTGTCTCCCTCTCTCTGCCCCTCCTCTACTCACACTCTGCCTTTCTCTCAAAACTAAATAAACATGGAAAAAAATTTTTTAAACAGCTCTTAGAAGCTAAAAATAAGATAGCAGAAATAAAAATACAATAGAAGATTCAGAATATAAAGCTGAAAATATCCCCCAAGAAGGGAAGCAAAAGAGAATGGAAAGTAAGAAAAATATATGATATTTAGAGAACTAGCCTAGCACAGCCAGCATACAAAATACACAAAATAAGGGCACCTGGGTGGCTTAGTGGGTTAAGCTTCTGACTTATGCTCAGGTCATGATCTCACAGTTTGTGAGTTTAAGCCCTGCATCAGGCTCTCTGCTGTCAGCGCAGAGCCTGCTTTGGATTCTCTGTCTCTGTCTCTCTCTGCCCCTCCCCTGCTCACACTTTCTATCTCAAAAATAAATAAACTTTTAAAAAAATATGCAAAATAAGAACTGTAGGAAAAGATAATGGAGAAAATGTAAATGAGGAAATTATCAAAGAAATAATTCAAGGTTGTTCAGACTGAAGAAAACAAATGTCCACATTTAAAAGACCCAAAGAGTGGATAAAATCAGAAACAAAGTGCATAATCATGAAATTTCAGAACACTGAAGATGAAGAAGAGATTCTATACGATTCTAAGCAGAAAAAAAAAACCAAGGTTAAACACAGAAAATCAGGAAATAGAATGTATTCTGAGTGTTCAATAGCCTCCCTAGAAGATAGAAGACAATAAATGGATGCCTTTTAAATCCCAAAGCAAGTCTACACTTAGCAAACTAAAACTCACATAGAAAGGTGGAAGAAGTAGAATAAAATGTCATGTAGACAGTTTCCAAATCAATCTCAAAGCACTGTTTCTGCAGGAGCTACTGGAAGAAATCTCCACACAGTAAGAGAGTAAACCAAGAAAGAGGAACATATGGATGCAGGAAAGAGTAGAAGGCACCAGGGTAGAAAAGGAACCCCACGTGTTACGGGGACAGAAGACTACAGAAACAGCTGCTGTGTGCCAGGCCAGAGGGCAGCTAAGACAGACTGGAGCAGACCAGAGGGCTCTGTGGAGGTTTCATGAAGAGGAGATTGATAAATAACTGAAATGTCTTAACATTTCAAGGGAGTTTGAGGTCAAATTTTGACAAATGCATAGAAAATGGAGAGAGAGAGACAGAAAAATATATATTATGAGAAAAAAACAAGAAAAGAGTATGCAGGAAAGAAAAGGCAATCATGTGTGTAATTCACAGCTTGGCTGGAAATGGCACTTGTGTAATTACAATAATATGAACTTGAGAGCGTGGGGTGAGAAGGGAGCTGGTGAAAGAGATGTCCTCATCTAATAATATGAGGAAAATTCAATGAACAATGCTTGAAACTGAGAAACTGAGGCAGAAATAAAAGCATTTTATCTAGAGACATATATATACCAAAACAAAACAGAAACAGCAAAAGCTAAAAAAATGCAAAAGAGTTGCCTCTCTGGAGAAAGGGAAATTGGGGACATAATGGGGAGAGGACCTACTCTTTTCTGAATAAATATTCATAGGAACAATTTGACACTTTATTGTATAACTATAATAAACCTTTTAAAATCAATATTTCAATATCCACATTAACCACAAAGATGAGTACTAAATGCTTCTTCTTTTCTTAATCCAAATGGGGGAAGTTACTTGGGGCAAGATTATTGTCTTACCTTTTGTTCTTTTAAAAGCCCCACAACCCCCAGTCCGTCAGAGAGAAAAATATGTGAAATTAATAATATTGGCTGGTCATGCCTTATTTCACCCATAAACTCATTCATTTGTTCATTGTTCTTTTTGTGCTCTTTCCTTGTGCTAGGCATTGGGCTATGTCCAAGAAAATCAGACCCATAAACAGGTAGATTAGATAGATATATAGATAAATAGACAGACAGATAGATTATAGCTAGCTAAAGATGATAGGTGATTGATAGATAGATGATAAATAGATAGATAATGATATAGATAGATAGATAGATAGATGATAGATAGATGCTATGTGTGTAAGTTGAAGCAGATGTTCTCAGTGATCCACCCACGTGCCTCTGACCTTTTAGTGAATTCAACAATTTACAGGTGCCAGTATCTACATTTCTGAATCTAGCTTTCTTTTTCAGAATTGCATAAGGCCACTCTGCCCACAGTGAGAAAACGCACACACACACACACGCACACACACACACACACACACACACACAGACCTCATCTAATGAATGTTATCAGTGCATAAATATCCCCAGTTCCCTCATCCCTTGGATGGTAAACTGAGTGTATCACACTAGCTCACAATAACCCTGTGGGAGTAAGTCCCAAATATTCAAGGTTTTCTTACTTAAAAAAATGCATCTTTATTGGCTGCCTTTCCTTCCTAATATCCTCACACTTCCCAAATAAACTGCTTGCACTTAAAGCTTTGACCCAGAGTCTGTTTAGGGGAAACCAACAATAAGACATACATAAAAGTTTAGACAATAACAGAGATATACTGGGCATTTGGAGAGCTCAGGGGAGATATTGAACCCAGGCTGGGAATTAGTGGGGTGTGGGAAAGTGTTTGGAGTCAAGGACAGCCCATGGAAGTAAGTGACTCCTGAATCAGAAATTAAAGAATGTTTAGCATTCTGCAGACCCTTGGATGAGAACATGGTATCAGAAGTACACAAATACAGCCCCAATCATAGGACCTGGAAGGACAGATACTCAAGAAGGTAACTGCAGGTGGTCAAATGGGCCACATGCTGTGTGTTGTGGGGGCAGAAAAAGCAACTTTTCAGGGGAGTCCCACTGGCATGGGCTATTTGACCTCTTCCTCCCTCTGCATGCACACTCTTCCCCAAGCTCTGTTCATCATTCTTCTACCACTTTTCCTCCTTCCCCTTGAGTTCCTCTCCCTCTGCAAATCGTCACATGTTGGTTCTTCTGAGGGTTCTGCCCCAGACCTTCTCATGTTAGTCATGGATTCTGACCAGTTGATTTTGTCTCCCACCACTGCTTCAATTATCATTTATATGCCAAATACTACTCAGTTACATCTTCATCCCTACGCTATTCTTTATCCTCCAAGCACATATATTCAACAGTACATCTCTCTAAGAATCTTCACCTAGCATTGTGTTTTACATCATAGCAAGTGCTTGAAGTAAATGGTTATTGGAAGGAGGTGGACTTAACTATGCACCTGGCACACAGCTTTTTTCAAACCCAGAACTTTTCTATCTATGGATGGTCGAACATATTTTTCCTTCTTTGTGGAAAGTCCTTCATGTTATGCCTTAAGGTGACTGGGTTACATTATTTCAGGGGACACCATTCATAGACTGTCATGTGCTTTCATTATCATCTAAAATCCACTTCCCCATAAAGACTTGTCCCAAGCTTTCAACATAAATCAGGTCTCCTTCTTATCCTCTTCATACCTTCTTATCAATAAAAACCATCATGCTTTATAATTAGACATTTATTTTTATGACTATATGGTACCATATCTATCTTATTCATTATTCTATACAGACCACTTACCCAGTGTCTATCATATAGTATAAACTCAATAAACATTTATTAAATGAATAAGTCGAATTGAATTCAACCTTCAAATCACTCAATTTTTACTCTGCACCAAGAGAAGGACAGAGGTGAACATCACAACTCCACACAGCACTTGTCCCCAGGAGACTCACAATCAGGTGCAATATGGAGAAATCCATCAATACAAATATGCAAAAGATAGAGATAAAAGAATGAAGGAATAAGAGAGTGGAGTGAAGAGTAGGTGTAAGTGTGGTGTCAGAGAATTAGGAGAGGGGAAAATCAGTGAAGGGACGTAAACCAGCCTTACTCCCTGCACTGCCTTAGGAGGCTCAGGCAGCCCACACCTTTACTCAGTACATAAAATACACTAAATAAAGTTGAGTTCTAAGATGCTACAGCATTAATGATGACATAAAGGTTTTATAGGCAACATGGGCTGTGACCAAAATCTCTCTACAGCAAAATCAATAGAACAGAATTATCATGGTGAGGGCAAGCATCTAATCTTTTCCAGTGGGACATTTCTGGCTATTTATAACCTCCAAAGAAGAAAACTCACTTGAAAGTGTGAGAGAGAAATCCCCATTTTCTTTTGGAGGTGATTTTTGCAGTTTATAATGGCAGAACCCAATGACAGAGTCATAAGAATCCTTTGATGGTTGTATACAAAACAATGGGAGTTTATATATTAAATCCCTTATTATCTGTCTATAGGATGGAAGGTTAATGTTATTTCTGAAGGTTTTTGGTATGTTGGGGCAAAATCACAAACTGACTCCAATAAAAGACAATACCTTGAACAAATGCATATGTAAAATGGTGTTAGCTTTTACAGCATAGCATACCACCTCAAAACAGTAATTTAAAACAACAAGCATTGTTATTCATGATTTTGTGGTCAGCTTTGTGGTTACTCATGATCTTCTGGTCTAAGCTGTCTGGGCTAGAGCTAAATGATCTAGGATGTCTTCTCTCATGTGTATGTCATTTAAAGCAGTGGCAACAGCTCCTCCATGCGTCTTCATCATTCATTAGGCTAGCCCAAGCTCGTATGGTACTGCACACATTTTCCCAGCAGTATCAAGATAAATCAAGGCCCTGTGAGGACACTTTCCAGATTTCTGTTTGTGACCCATTTAGTATTGACCCTTCAACAAAGCAAGTTATATGGCTCAGCCCAGAGTCATTAGGAGAGATACTGTGCCAGGGTGTCATAGGAAATAAGGGAAACTGCTGTGATAATTTTTGGAAACAAATTAATGCAGAGACAAATTAAGAATGTGTACAGTGAACATTGCTATGATAGAACACTAAGGGCTACCATTTGGTCTTATACAAATTTTTATCCAGAGATCCTCTGATACTTGGAGTCCTACATACAGAAACAAAACTCTTCACTTTGCACAAGTTACCAACACAGACCTTGTGTTCAATAACTTTGTTGGCTAACAGCAGCTGATACTTCCAAGAATTCAATACATAACACTATTTTTATCGACACCCAGATTCAGAACCAACTGGAAGATAGTCATAGAAGGAAGAGTAGAATGTGGTTGAGGTTTTCTGGCCAATTGTGCTTAACTAGCATACCCATTGCCCTGTGCCTCTCCTGGGGGGCTGCCTCTGTAGAATCCATGGTGTGGAGGAGCGGAGAATAAGATTTCTATAGGAAGACACAAAGAGAGAGAGAGAGAGAAAAAAGAGGATTACATCAAGCATATTCAGCTGCTTCTCTCAAACTTGTAATCATAGAATCCTCCTCCACCCAGTAGGTGCTGTTTCCATATCATACCCCAACCTCACCACTACCAATTGTCATATTTTTACCTTTTTAGCATAGTGGGCATAACTGTTAATCTTACCATTAGCCATCATGTGGCTTCAAGGAAGCACTGATCCTAATATATAAGAACATTTTTCTTTTGCAGACACAATCAGACAGTTGTAAACTTTGTCCCCAGAAGACTTGAAAATAGAACTTGATGTCAAGACCACTCTATACCCAAGGTTGAAATGAATTTGATTTTCCATTTCTCATTCCAAAGTATGTCCAGCCACACAGCCCAATACAGTTAATCAAAGTTTTACAATGATATTAAAAACCTAGAGATATTTCCATCATAAAATGTCAACAACATATTGATAGATGTCCCAAATTTGAATATAAAATCCCTCCCATTATGAAGTTCCAAGCAGAAACTAAAGTTCAAATAAAGTGTAAAAAATCAATCTCCAAAAGTCAATTTTGTTCTCAAATTAATGTGAAGAGAATATTTTAATTATCAATTTTTCATATGTAATTATAGATTTGCATGCAGTTGTAACCAATAATATAGAGAGATTCAGCCTATCCTTTGCAGTTTCCCGAAGTGATGTAATCACTTACCAAACCATAACAATATCACAACCAGGATGTTAACATCAATGTAGTCAAGATACAGAGCATTTCCATCATCACAAGGATCCTTCAGACTGCCCTTTTGAAGTAACATGTTACCCGCCTGTGTCCTACCCTCATTTCTTTTTAACCATTAGCAATTACTAATTTTTAATTTCTTTATTTTATTTATTTTATTATTTTTGAGAGACAGAGAGACAGAACACGAGTGTGGGAGGGGAAGAGAGAGAGAGGGAGACACAGAATCTGAAGCAGGCTCCAGGCTCTGAGCTGTCCCCACAGAGCCCAACACAGGGCCCAAACTTACAGACCGTGAGATCATGACCTGAGCCAAAGTTGGACACTTAACTGAGCCATCCAGGTGCCCCTTAACTTCTACAATTTTAAAAGATATTATCCTAATGGAATTATATGGTATGTAATATTTTCAAATTTGGATATTTCACTCACCATAATTTTCTGGAGATTGATCCAAGTTGATGCATGGATCAACATGGTGTAATTTACTGCTGCATAGTATTTCATGGTATAATGTACCACACTTTGTTTCATACAAATACAAATAAACATATATTTACAGCTTTTTATGTAAACATCAAGTGTTCATTTCTCTGGAATAAATGCCCTGGAGTGCAATTGCTGAGTCTTATGATAGTTGCACTTTTAGTATTTTAAGAAAATGACAAGCTGCTTTCCAGAGTTAGTTTTTGTCTCGTTTTACATTCATATCTCTTAAGGTTTTTCACAAAGCAAAAGCGTTTAATCTTGATGAAGTCATACTTACCACTTTTTCCCAGAATGTACATTTTATATCAAATCTAAGAACTCTTTAACTATCCCTAAGTCCTGAAAATTGTCCCCTGTGATTTTCCTGAAGTTTTATAGTTTTACATTTTATATTCATGCCCATGATCCATTTTGAGTCAATTTTTGTATAAGAAGTGATATTTGGATGGAGATTTATTTTTGTTTTTTTGACTATGAATGTCCAATTCCTCCAGCAGTATTTGTTGAAAAGGCTATCATTTCTCCATTGAATTGTTTCTTCACTTTTTGTCAAAAATCAGTTGGCTATATTTGTATAGATATTTACTGGGTTCTCTATTCTGTTCCATATCCATCCTTCCTCAAGGATAGATTCTGTTCCATATCTATCCTTCCTATCTATCCTTCCTCAAGACCACACAGCTTTTACTGAAGCTATATAATTCATCTTGAAATTAAGTAGGTTGGTTACATTTTTCTCCCACAATCATTCTAACCTTTCAGGTTCCACTGATTCTCCATATGAATTTTTGAATAATTTTGTCAATAGCTGCAAAAATGTACTGGGATTTTGATAAGAACTGGGTTAAAATCTATATGTTAATTTGGGGAGAATTGTCATCTTTACTATATTGAGTCTTCTAGGTCATAAATTCCTTCTTAGATATTATTTTGATCTTCTTTGATTTATTTCATCAATGCTTTGTAGTTTTCAGCATACAAGCTATATACAGTGTTGTTAGATGTACAACGAAGTAATTCATTGCCTTGTTAGATTTACACATTTAGATGGTTATGTTTTTAATTTTGGTGTTCATGTGCTCATTGCCAGTATATGGAAATACAATTTGATTTTTTTATGTTTATTTTTATTTCTATCATTTCACTGAACTCACTACTTCTAGGTATTTATTTGTAGACTCTTTGTAATATTCCATATAGACAATCATGTCATCTGAATATAAGGACAAATTTCTTTCTTTCCAATCTGTATGCCTTTTAATTCCTTTTCTTGCCTTATTGCACTGTCTAGAACAACCAGTGCCTATTTGAACAAGAGTTGTGTGACACTAGTGGGAGCAGACAATTTTGCCTTTTTCTCAGTCTTAGGGGGAAAGTATTCAACCTTTCACTATTGAGAATAATCTTAGCTGTGGAGTTTTTGTAGATGTTCTTACCAATTTGATGAAGTTCCAATCTATCACTAGTTTATTGAAAAGTTTCTTTGTTTTGTTTGTTTTAATCATGAATGGGTGCTGAATTTTGTCAAATTATTTTTTGCATTATTAATATGTCCATGTGATTTTTACTCTTTAGGTTGTTAATATGGTGAATTACATCGATTGATTTTCAAATATTGACCAGTTTTCTATCCTTGGAACAAACCCTACTTTGTCATGATAAATAATTCTTTTCACATATTGCTGAATTCTATCTTTTAATATTTCTTAAAGATATTTGCATTTATATTCATGAGAGGTATTAGTCTATAGTCTTGTTTTGTTTTTAAACAGTTCTTGTCTAATTTTACCATCAGGATAATTGCTAGCTTCATAAAATGAATTGAGTAGTGTTTCTTTCTCTTCCATAGTCTGCAAGGAATGAGATAGAATGAGAGTTAACACTTCTATAAATGTTCAGAAGATTTCCTCAGTGAAATTATCTGAGGTTGGAGATTTTTGAGTGGAGTTTTTTAGAGTAAGAATTAACTTTCTTATATTTTAAGGCTATTCACACTATCCATTTCATATAGAGTGAGTTGTAGTAGTTTGTGGTTTTTTTTTTTGAATTGTCTAATTTGTACATTTATGTGTGTATAGTTGTTTGCAGCATTTCTTTATTATCCTTTTGACATCTGAAAGAACTGTGGCAATATTTTCTGTTTCATTCATTCATTTTCTGTTTCATGCATTTCAAATTTGTATCTTCTCACTTTTTTTATTATTCAGTCTTAGAATATATTTTTTTATTTTGAAAAATCCTTCCAAGGAATGAGTTCTTTGTTTCATTATTTTATTATTTTCATTTTCAATTTTATTGATTTTGCTCTTTTTATTGTTTCCTTCTTTCTGCTTGCTTTGGATGCATTTTGTTCTTTTTCTAAGTTCTTGATATTGGAGAAAACATTATTGGTTTGTGATGTTTCTTATTTTTAATATATGAATTTAACACTAAAAAATTCCCTTTGAGCTTTGTTTTAGCTGTGTCTGGCAAATTTTTACATGTATTTTCATTTTCTTTCAGGTTAGTATATTTTTTAAAAATTCCCTATGAGACTTGGATTATTTACAAGTGTGTTGTTAGTTTCTACATGTTTGGAAATTATCCTGTTATTTCTGTTACTGATTTTCAGTGGTCTGGTAACAATTTGTATAATTTCAATTTTTAAAAAAATTGTTGAAGTTTGTTTTGTGGCCCCAGACATTGTCTATTTTAGTATATGTCTATTTGCAATTGACAAAAATGTTCTTCCACTCTATAAATGTTTAGTAGATTTTCTTGGTTGGTAATGTTGTATTTTTCTATATCCTTGTTTTTCTGCTTGGTTGTTCTATCATTGACAAGAGAAGGATTTCAACACCTCTAACTATATTTGGAAATTTTTTTATGTCTCCCTTTAGTTCTACTGGTTTTTACATTACATATTTTGCAGCTCTGTGGCTTAGTTGGTATACATGTAGGATCACTATATCATCTTGGCAGAATGATCATTTTATCATTATATAACGTACCTCTCTATTTCTGGTAAATTTCCTTGCTCTGAAGTGTAATTTTTCTGATACTAACATAGCCATTCACATTTTCCTTTGATTAATACTTTAATGAGATATATTTTTCTCATCTTTTTACTTTCAACATGCCTGCCATATTTGAAGTGAGTTTCTTGCAAACAGGGTATAGGTGGGTCATGTTTTACCACCCACTCTTCTTATCTCTTTCTTTCAACTGGTGTATTTAGACCACTAACATTTAATGTAGTTATTAATACATTAGGACATATGTCTGTGCTCATTGAGATTTCTTCAAATCTTCAATATCTGAGGTAAAAAAAAAAAAAACCAGTAAACTCTCTACCATGTTGTTCCTCAGGCCTGAGATGTCTAGTCAGTCTACTTTTTTCTTCACTTTCCACAGTCTATGTTTATTTTCTGTATGGCATCCAGGATTTTTAGTTTCATTTGGAAATAAGAATTTGAGAAAACATGTATTTTGCAATGCCCCAGAAACAAAATGTCCAAGATTTTATTTCAACATTCTACTTACAACTCTTAGATTTATGTCTCATTATTTGTGTTTTTTGTTTGTTTTTATTTTTTCTCATGTTGAGAATTCTTTAACAGTTGGAGAACATCAATATTCCTACAGCAGCTGAAGCATTGACTGTCTTCAACCAAGAAAGGTGCTGTTCCTTCAGCAAGGCCGAAGTTGAATTGGTCTAGCCCAAGATCTCTGGCCTTATTTTTATAATAAGTACAAACAGTTAACAGAGCATATTCATGTATACAATATTGGCTCCACAATCACAAAATAAGAGAGAAAATAACTATTCCTCAGCTGTTATAATGTTAACCTGGATAATATGTGTTTCTTAGAAAAAATGCCAGATCCCAAACAATATGTGTCTGCAGACCTAAAGGAGTTTGAACAAAGGAAGGTGGTAAATCTCTTTTGTTCTCACCTCTCCTTAGCCCTCAGTGCTGATAGCTAGAATGTATGACCTGTGTGCCCAAACACAATTTGGATGAGTATGGAATACAATAAGCATAAATTTAACTAACTAATATGATATAATTCAATCAGAAGGATGGGGTCTCATGAGGAGGAAGAAGCAGGGAACAGAGGTGGTGAGAGAAAAGAGTGTCAAATCCTAACCTCATGTGAAGTGTACTAACAAGTGATGCTAAAATGATAAGTACAGAAACGATCATATTGGTGTTGTATTTAGAAATATGACAGTAAATTCAAGAAGAAAGCCAAAAATATGCTGTTTTATTATGATCTTTCTTAGTGTTATTTCATCTTCTAGCCACAGGCATGCATTATAAACCTAAATGTAAAAATTAGTTGATTGATCATGTGGCTTCCCCTCTGCTGATGTCAAGTAAGGATTGCCCATAACACCTTGCTACCTACCTCTTTTTTCTCCATGCTAACATTTCTCGCACCATATCATGACCACAGTGACTGACAGGCCAGAACACAGGTCAAGACTGGACAGATTTTTCTGGTCTGCCTATTCTCATCTTGGCTTTGAACCAATGTTCAAGTTAAATCAAGTCAAATCAAATCAAAAAATGTTCATTGTGCACCCCCTGTGAAGTGTACAAAGGAGTATAAACACATGCCTGATGCACAAGGGGCTACAGCTACAACTGAACATTAGGAAGCAAGGATACAAGAGTCTCCAAAATGCACGTTGGTCACAAGAACTGCCAGCTGTAGAGCTAGAAGGGGAATTGGGGAATATCTGGGGCTCCTTCCTCATTTGACAAAGTAGGAAACTGAGGCCCACGCAGGATCAGGTGAGCTGCAGAGAAGTGAAACGCAAAGCTTTCAGATAGTTCAGAAGTAATAGCCAGCACCCAGGGCTGTGATGGTTCCAGAACATTCCTGGAAGGAGAGAACCTGAATGGGGTCTTTAAAAATGAGTAGGAGAAGAAAACAATTTCAGAAGAGGGGAAGTTGACCCTTGCAAACAGAAAAGTTTTGTTCTTATGAGGAATCTATCTGCTGGGAATGCCTCACCACCAACTGTGCAGAGGGCAGGAGTTGGAGTTGAACTTGATGACCTGCTTGGGTGCCAGTGTTGAGTGAGAAAACTCTTTCCCTGGCTTACAGCTGCTCAGAAGTTCAGGGGTGGCTCTGTTCAAGCCAAAGCCCTATTTGTACAAGTACTCTGGTTTATATCTTGCAAATCTCTGACACCATCACCACCTGGTCAAAGCCACCTTCCTTTATTTCTGGGCTGCTGCAACTGTCTTTAAACTGGTTTCTTTGCATTCTCCCTGACGCTTTGCAATCAGTTCTTCAGAATGCGGCTAAGAGTGACGTTTGAAATAAGCAAACACACATATGTGATAATACCTATGCTTAGCTGTAAACTCTTTAATGGATAAATATTGATAAAGAAAGAAAGAAAGAAAGAAGGAAGGAAGGAAGGAAGGAAGGAAGGAAGGAAGGAAGGAAGAAACAGGACGAAAAATGCAGACAAAACAACCTCCTGAACATGGTGCTCAGGTTCTGTCTGATCTGTCACCTCTTCCTCTATGTCTTTAGCCTCTTAGGCACCATTCTTGTTTCTGCTCTACTTATATACTATCTTTAGGCCTTTTCTAATCAGCATATTCCTTCCTGCCATAGGGGCTTTGAACATGCTACTTTCTCCATCTGGAATGGCTAGTTCTTCTCTTCATTCAATTAAGTCAGATATTAGCTGCAGCTGCAGAGCATGTTCTTTACAAAGCTTTTCTTGACCCCTTGACAAGGCCAAACAAGCTTTTCTTGACCCCTTGACAAGGCCAAACACCTGGGCCTTTTTTTTCAATTTTACACTCAAATATGTTCTTTAATATTCTAAAGGGCTGCATTCTAAAAAACCAAAAACTATTTTTTGCATAATTGCATAATTTTCAGTTCACTATCAGTTACTTAACAGAGATAAGTTAATATTTTATCAATGAATGAATGAATAAATAATCTGAAACAAACTTGTTTTTAATTAATGATCAAGCCATTACTGAGAATGTTGCCTCTGTGCCCAGTCCACTGCTAAACAGCGTGCAAAGAAGACAAGATTTTCTTCTAAAACTCATTGCCAAAACAAGAATAAGTTGCATGTTTCTGCCTGTAAAACCCACCACATACTCCTCAAAATAAAATGACTCCTCAGTCATGCTTCCCCATACTGGAAAAGCACAGCTCTCAGTGGGGAAGGCAAACATTCTCTGAATTAACCCTAAATACTTTGATTTATCACCTTATCCCTTATGCTGCTAGAAGACAGATAGCCTGTGCTTCAGTAGCCTGTGGTGCTGCCTCTTAATTGGGGGGGGGGGGGCAAGAAGGGCCTGTGAATTTCCGAGAAACTTGACACACAGAGGCCCCTGTAGTGCTCTTTCTGAAGCCCAGGTGGAAAACGGATAGGACCTGACAGGACAGGCTTTCTGAGTAGACAGAAAGTTCTTGCAGAGGCCACTCCTGCCAGGATGTCATAGACCTGAGGATGCCAGCAGCTGGTGACCAAAGCTCTGCCCGGTAAGTATAGAGACCTTGTCAACTAACAGCAGAATGGCACGGCACGAGAATATCATAAATGATGACTAAATGTTAAGGGTTCAGATAACATGGATACATGGCACAAGGCACAATTTACCAACTGAACTGGGGTGTGCTTTTACCTGTCTGAATTTCAGCTTTCTCATATGTAAAATTAATATAAAATAGGGCTGTCATGGCTGTGAAATGAGAGTACCTGTATAAAATGCTTAGTTAAGCACCATGCATAAAGCAACCTTCGATCAGTATTGGAAAGTATTGGTGGAAGCCATGAGGTCCAGCACAGGCTGTATATCCTAATTTTGTGACCTCAGTCAAGGTGCTGGGGAGGAAACCTGGAGCTGTGGAAAGTGACAGCATCTCAGTGGCAGAGGTGGGAGGCAAGGTTGAGTTCAAATATGACTGGACAATCAATGATAAAGGCTACTGTTTGTGAAATCATGACTCCCTGAAACTTCCAGGCACTTTGCATGTGGACTTTCTATTCTCTCTCAAGGTAGGCAAAATTCTTTGGGTAGAAAGCCCTCATACTGATAACTGCATTCATACTTGAAGGACCAACAGACAACAGCCAAGGTCCCTGAGTAGAGACAGTCCTCAGGCAGTCAGAAATGGTTTAACTTGCTTCATGTTGCCTCTCAAACACAGGGTCCTTCACATTGTCATGCCTCCTTTTGGGTCTCTGTTTCTTCAGCCAGTTTCCCCATGATCTATAAATCTCTTGTTTTCTGTAAACATTGCAAAAGAGGTAAGCAATGCATAAGTGTCTGTTCTTCTCCCTCCTGTCCAGGAATCATCTGTCCTAGTAGGACCTATTCTAGCTGCAAATGCACACAGCTAATTCCCCACCTGGCAGGAGCTGCTGGAAAGCATAAAAAGTGGGTCAGCTCATCAGAGTCATTTGTCCCAAGGGAATACACAACAAAGGGGAGAAAAATGTGTTAATTTGGCCAGAAAAAAATGTGTTTTTCAATGCATTATGGTTGCAAGAGGAGTTTGAATTAAACTACTACTTATTCATTCATTCATTCATTCATTCAACATACACTTAGAAAGATCCAACCCTGTGCAGGACACTAGAAATACCAAACTTAAAAGGGAGGTCCATAATGCAGTACAAAGTTCACAGGGCTTAGGTACCAAACTGACTTAGGTTTGAATTTAATTCTACCATTTATTTGCTGAATAACGTAGAATAAGCTGCTTAACATCTCTGAGCCTTATTTCGTTGTCAGTAAAATGGGAATGATAATAGCTACTATCCAAGTAATATACAGTATAAATGTGTCAGATGTCTACACCATGCCTGGGAATTATAATAGCTACCATCCAGAGTATTGCACAGTATAAATGTGTCAAATGTCTACACTGTACCCAGGGTTCAATAAATGCAAACTGCTATTATTATTATCATTATCATCAGTATTAATGCTTCTATTCTAAACAAATAATAGATTGTGCTTAAGGAAAAAAAATATGTCAGAGCTGGCATTTGCTATTATAACCTATTATTTCACAAAATTCTCTTTTTAACATAAAAGGGGGAAAACAAAAGTAGGGAGACATTCACAAGACAGAAACTCAGGAGTTTCAGTGTCATGTATGCATGCATGGGTTATCCTTTCTCCTACAGCTGTCAGCAAACATCACCAAGAACATACTACTATTTATTATTCAGCTTTGTGGGCCTAAGCAAAGAAAATTTAGTAGGTCTGTAGGGAATATCTCCATTCACTTAGCAGATGGCTGAAAAAGCAGTCAGGGTCAGAGTGCACCAAAAGTTGAACATAAATCAGCAAAGTGAAACTGTAAATACAAAGGCAATCGTGCCCAGGGATGTGTAAATAGAATGACAGCTCATCTCCTCCACTGGGCTCTAAATTTGGCATACAAAAATGTGTTTAAAACAATGTACTAATATACTAGTGAAGTGAGATCACCTTTGGGTGTTCATTATATAGCAGGCATTATGCCAACATATTTATTCATTAAAAATAACCACTTCTAATCTATTGTACTATGTAGCACAATAGCCCTATGAGCATTATTATCCTCATTTTACAATTAAGGGCCCAGAAAGATCAGAAATATTAAGCAATCTTTCCAAAGTCATTCAGCTGGTGAAACCATTCTTTGATCACAGAACTTTCTGACACAACCAGGCTGTTTCCACTGACATAGCTGATTCTACATTGTGGACTCTTCTATGCACCATCATTCTGATTCATTGAGGGAATAAGGAAGAGGATATGTTTAGTATTTTAACATACAACAAAGGTACTTCCTGATTTGAAAGAAAGAGGTGAGGAGAGGAGTTAAATTGGCAGAGGAGTAGGGGGAACCAATGCTTGCTTCATCCCTTGAGCACAGCTAGATAAATATCAGAATCATTCTGAACACCCAAGAAAATCAGTATGAATGCTGACAGAACTAACTGCAGAACTCAAGTGAGAAAATAAACCACATCATGGAAGTTGGAAGATGCAGAGACATGATCTGGGGGAGAAAAGAATCACGGATACTACAGAGGGGAGGAAGCCTCGATCTTGGAGAGAGGAGAGAGAGAAAGTGGTGCACAGGGGATTGCACAAAAGAAATATTTCCCCAAACCATTGACTGGAGTGGATGATTATCACAAGTTTTTACAAACAGCAGAGCCCAAAGTCTGAAGTTTTAGAAGTTTGTACCATTGCTGGGTAGAGGCTGGCAGGCACAGCAGTGCTCCTGTGGGGAAGGAAGACCAAGGCCCAGGATTGCACACAGTGGTTTGAAGATCCCCTGGGTGGCACAGTCAGAGACAGTTCCCCTTCTTGGAGTGCACTGGGGACAGATGATATGGCCTCTTTGGGGACAAAAGAGCTGGTGAGCACCAATGTGCTTCCCAGTTCGTTAGCATAGAAACAGAGACACTGGCTGAAGGCAGAAAATCATGGTGTTTACTTTTTTGCTGCACTTTACCATAAGCTCTGAACTGCTGCACAGCCATGTGACTGCTTTTCTGAGACAAACCAGCACCAGTCAGCATGGCAAGGCTCTCCTCCAGAGGATCATCATAGGTCTGTGCCACACAGGGTCCCTAAAATTTGGAATTTTGAAACCAAGCTGCATGCCTGAGATAAAACACAGGAGTACTGTGCCGCCTGGCAGGCAGACAGCTCAGACACAGGTACAGTGAAAGCATGAATCTTATGGAAGCTGGAGACACAAGAGGGGAGATTGTTTACTCTTCTCTGAAGGTTTCCTGGAGAATGTGGGGCATGAACTCCCTGCTCTGGGGACAAGAAAGCGGGCAACACCGTTTTCCCCTAGCCCATCACTGACTGACTTCAGTGAGCAGCACAGCGCCCCCAGTGGAGGCTGGACCTACTTACACCAAGCCCTGACTCCCTGTGCCTGTAGGTATGCCTTCAATAAGGCAAGCACCTAAGAACCAGTGTAGCAGTTCCCTCCCTCAGAAGACCAGCACAAACCCCGTGTAGTTACAAAGTCTACTGATCATAGGGCTACAAAGCTTCAGGTCTAGCAAAAAAATAGGATTTAGCTTTTTTAACCAGTTGACCAAAATCACCGAATTAAAACTTGTCACACAATGGACAAGGTCCAAGCATTCCCCACTGCAGGCAAGAATAAGCTCTGCAGAGGACTGACATGAGGGAAAGAGCAGCCAAAACACAATAGCTGAGTGCACATTCTGAGACATTTCCTGAAGCACCAGGCCCAAGACAATATAGGACCACCTCTTAATATAGCCATTACTCTCAGGAGCAGAAATATAACAGGCTTTCCTAACACACAACACACACACACACACACACACACACAGTGACCTAGATGAAATGACAGGATGAAGGAATTCACTTCAAAGGACAGAACAAGAAGAGGTCATGGCCAGGGATTGAATCAAAATAGATATAAGTAAGATGCCTAAACCAGAATTTAAAACAGAAATCATAAGGATACTATCTGGCCTTGAGAAAAGCACAGAAGATACTAGAGAATCCCTTACTGCAGAGATAAAAGAACTAAAAACTAGTCAGAAAAAATTAAAAATGCTATAGACAAGATGCAAACCCAAGTGGATGAAATGACAACAAGGATGTATGAAGCATAGGAACAAATCAGTTATAGAGAAGGTAACATCTTAGAGGGGTGCCTGAGTGGCTCAGTCGGTTAAGTGCCTGACTTTTGGTTTTGGTCCAGGTCATGATCTCATGGCTTTGTGGATGTGAACCACAGAGCAGAGCCTGCTTGGGATTCTCTCTCTCCTTTCTCTCTGCCCCTCACCCACTCATGTGGTCTTTGTCTCTTTCAAAATAGATAAATAAACAAAAATAAATTTTAAAAAAAGATAAAATCATGGAAAATAATGATGAAAAGAAGAGGGAAAGAAAAGTATCAGACCACAAATGTAGACTTAGAGAACTCAACAACTCCATAAAGCATGATAACATTCATATCATAGCAGTCCCAAAAAAAGAGACGGGAAAAAAGAGGGGAGAAGGTATATTAGAGGAAATTATAGCTGAAAACTTCCCTAATCTAGGGAAGAAAACAGTCATCTAAATCCAAAAGGCACAGAAACTCCCATCAAATTCAACAAAATTGACCATTGTCAAGACATACTACAGAAAAAATATTCAAAATACAGATATAAGGAAAGAATCCTGAAAGCAGCAAGGAAAAAGAAATCCTTAATCTACAAGGGAAGACAAATCAAGTTAGCATCAGATCTATCTACAGGAATCTGGCAGGCCAGAAGAGAGTGGCATGATATATTCAACATGCTGATGGGGCTAAATATGCAGGCAAGAATACTTTATTGAACAAATCTGTCATTCAGAATAGATGGAGACATAAAGAATTTCCCAAAAAACTAAAGGAGTTCATGACCACTAAACCAGCCCTGCAAGAAATATTAAAGAAGACCCATTGATTGGGAAATAAAGAGCAAAAGTAACAATGACTAGAAAGGAACAGAGAAAATCTCCAGAAACAGCAACTTACAGGTAAACAAACACAAAAAGTGGCAATAAATTCTTATCTATCAATAATTACTATGAATGTAAATGGACTAAATGATCCAAACATACAGGGTGTCAGAATGGATAAAAAAAAGCAAGACCTATCTATATGCTGCTTACCAGAGATTCATTTTATTTTATTTATTAATTTTTAATTTTTATTTCTTTTTGAGACAGAGAAAGACAGAGCATGAACGGGGGAGGGTCAGAGAGAGGGAGACACAGAATCCGAAGCAGGCTTCAGGCTCTGAGCTGTCAATACAGAGCCTGATGCAGGGCTCAAACTCACGGACTGTGAGATCATAACCTGAGCCGAAGTTGGACACTTAACCAACTGAACCACCCAGGCGCCTCACCGGAGATTCATTTTAGACCCAAAGACAACACCAGATTGAAAGTGAGGGAATCGAGAACAATCAATCATCCTAACAGACATTAAAAAAAAAAAAAACTGAGGTAGCCATACTTATATGAGACAAACTAGACTTTAAACCAAAGATTGTAACAAGAGATGAAGAAGAGAATTATATCATAATTAAGGGGTCTATCCAGCAAGGAAATGTAACAATTGTAATTGTAGATATTTATGGCCCCACTTGGTAACAACCAAATATACAAATCAATTAGTAAAGAAACCACTGATAATAATACAATAGTAGTAGGGGACTTTAACACCCACTTACAGAAAGGGACAGATCATCTAAGTAGAAAATCAACAAGGAAACAATGGCTTTGGATAATACACTGGACCAGATGACTTAATAGATATATTCAGAACGTTTCATCCTAAGGCAGTGGAATACACATTATTTTTGAGTGCACATGGAACATTCTCCAGAATAGATGACATACGGGATCACAAATCAGGCCTCAACAAGTACAAAAAGATTGACATCATACCATGCATATTTTCAAACCACAACGCTATGAAATTTGAATCAACCACAAGAAAAATTTGGAAAGACCACAAATAAATGGAGGATAAAGAACAGCATAAAACCCTTGGGCTACATCAAAGGCAGTCATAAGAGGGAAGTATATATCAATACAGGTCTGCCTACCTCAAGAAGCAAGAAAAGTCTCAAATACACATCCTACCCTTATATGTAAAGGAGCTAGAAAAAGAACAGCAAATAAAGCCTAAAACCAGCTGAAGAAGGGAAATAATAAAGATTAGAGCAAAATTAAATAATATGGAAAAAACAAACAAAACACAGTAGAACAGATCAAAGTAAGATCTGGTTCTTTGAAAGAACTAATAAAATTGAGAACCCCCTAGCCAGACTTATCAAAAAGAAAAAGAGAAGGGACCAAGATAAATAAACTCATGAATGAAAGAGGGGAGATCACAACCAAAACCACAGAAATACACACTATTATAAGAGAATATTTTGAAAAATTATGTGCCAACAAACTGGGCAATGTGAAAGAAATGGACAAATTCCTAGAAACTCAGAAACCACTAAAACTGAAGCAGACAAATATAAAATTTGAACATACCCAACATCACTAAATAAATTGAATCAATAATCAAAACTCTCCAGGGGCGCCTGGGTGGCTCAGTCGGTTGGGCGTCCAACTTTAGCTCAGGTCATTATCTCACAGTTTGTGAGTTCGAGCCCCACATCTGACTCTGTGCTGACAGCTCCAAGTCTACAGCCTACTTTGGATTCTGTGCCTCCTTCTCTCTGCCGCTCTCCCACTTGTACTGTCTCTCACTGTCTCTAAAAATAAATAAATGTAAAAAAAAAATCTCCAAACAACCAAAAGTCCAGGGCCAGGTAGCTTCCCAGGAACATTCTACCAGATTTAAAAAAAAAAAAAAATTTTAAATTCAAGTTAGTTAATTACAGTGTAGTATTGTTTTCAGGATTCATCACTTACATATAACATGCAGTGCTCATCACAAGTGACCTCCTTAATGCTCATCAACCATTTAGCTCATCCCCTCCCCCAACAACCTCTCCTCCAGCAGTGCTCAGTTTGTTCTCTGTATTTGAGTCTTTTATGTTTTGTCTCCCTCTCTGTTTTTATTGTATTTTATGTTCCTTTCCCTATGTTCATATGTTGTGTTTCTTAGATTCCACATAATAGTGAAATCATGTATTTGTTTTTCTCTGACTGACTTATTTCACTTAGCATAATACACTCCAGTTTCATCCACGCTGTTGCAAAGATTTCATTCTTTTTCATCGCTGAATAGTATCCAATTGTGTATATACCACATCTTTCGTATCCATTTCATCAGTCTATGGACATTTGGGCTTTTTCCATATTTTTGTTATTGTTGATAGTGCTGCCATGAACATTGGGGTGCATATGTGGCCATTCAAATCAGCATTTTTGTATCCTTTGGATAAATACCTAAAGTGCAATTGCTGGATCATAAGGTAGTTCTATTTTTAATTTTTGAGGAAACTCCATATTGTTTTCCAGAGTGTACCAGTTTGCATTCACACCAACAAAAGTGTTCTTCTTTCTCTGTATCCTTGTCAACAGCTGTTGTTTCCTGACTTGTTAATTTTAACCATTTTGACAGGTGTGAGGTGGTATATCATTGTGGTTTTGGTTTGTATTTTCCTAATGATGAGTGATGTTGAGCATCTTTTCATGTGTTTGTTAGACATCTGGATGTCTTCTTTGGAAAAGTTTATATTCATGTCTTCTGCCCATTTTTTCAATGGATGATTTGTTTTTTGGGTGCTGTGTTTGATAAGTTCTTTATGGCTTTAGGATATTAACTTTTTATTAGATATATCATTTTCAAGTGTACTCTCCCATTTTGTAGGCTGCCTTTTATCTTCATTGATTGTTTCCTTCGTTGTGAAGATCATGTTTGCTTTTGTTTCCCTTGCCTCCTGAGACATGTCTAGTAAGAAGTTACTGTGGCTGAGGTCAAAGAGGTTGTTGCCTGTTTTCTCCTATAGGATTTTGATTGTTTCCTGTCTCACATCCATTCCTGTCTTTCATCCATTTTGAATTTATTTTTCTGTATGGTGTGAGAAAGTGGTCCAGTTTCATTCCTCTGTATGTTTCCATCCAGTTTCCCCAACACCATTTGTTGCTGAGACTGTCTTTTTTTTTTCTGTTGGACATTCTTTCCTGCTTTGTCAAAGATTAGTTGAACATATAGTCGTGGGTCCATTTCTGGGTTTTCTATTCTGTGTCATAGATTTATGTGTCTGTTTTTGTGCCAGTACCACACTGTCATGATGAGTACATTTTTGTAATATAGTTCGAAGTCCAAATTTGTGATGCTTCCAGGTTTGGTTTTATTTTTCAAGATCGTTTAGGTTATTTTGAGTCTTTTGTGGTTCCACACAAATTTTGGGATTGTTTGTTCTAGTTCTATGAAAAATGGGTGGTATGTTGATAGGGATTGCATTGAATGAGTAGATTGCTTTGTGTAGTATAGACAGTTTAACAATATTTGTTCTTCTGATCCATTAGCATGGAATATTTTTCCATTTTTTACATCTTCTTGAATTTCTGTCATGAGCTTTCTATAGTTTTTAGTGTATAGATATTTTACCTCTTTAATTAGGTTTATTGCTAGGGTATCTTATTTGTTTGGTGCAAATGTAAATGGAATCAATTCCTTGATTTCTCTTTCTGCTGCTTCATTATTGGTGTATAGAAATGAAACAAATTTCTGTACATTGATTTCATTTCCTGCAACTTTGCTGAATTCACGTATAAGTTCTAGCAGTTTTTGTTGGAGTCTTCTCATTTTTCCATGTAGAGTACCATGTAATCTGCAAAGAGTAAAAGTTTGAATTCTTCTTGCCAATATTTATATCTTTTATTTCTTTTTGTTGTCTGATTGCTGAGGTAGGACTTCCACTACTATGTTGAACAACAGTGGTAGATTGGACATCCCTGTCATGTTCCTGACGTTAGGGGAAAAGCTCTCAGTTTTTCCCCATTGAGGATGATATTAGCTGTGGGTCTTTTTTGTCTATGGCCTTTATGATGTTGAGGTATGTTCCTTCTATCCCTACTTTCTGAGGGTTATTATAAAGAAAGCATACTGTATTTTGTCAAATGTTTTTTTTTCTGCATCTATTGAGAGGATCATATGGTTCTTATCCTTTCTTTTATTAATGTGGTGTACCACATTTATTGATTTCTGAATATTGAACCACCCTTGTAACCCAAGAATACATCCCACTTGATCGTGGTGAATGATTATTTTAAAATACCACTGGATTTGATTTGCTAGCATCTTGAGAATTTTTGCATGCAGTATCATCAGGGATACTGCCCTATAATTCCCCTTTTCAGTGAGTCCTCTGTCTTCTTTGGGAATCAGGGTAATGCTGGCTTCATAGAATGAATTTGAAAACCTTCCTTCCATTTCTATTTTTTTGGAACTGTTTGAGAAGAATAGATATTAACTCATTTTAAAGTCTGGTAGAATTTCCTTGGGAAGCCATCTGGCTGAGGACTCTTGCTTCTTGGGAGAATTTTGATAAATGATTCAATTTCTTTTCTGGTTATAGGCCTGATCAAATTTTCTATTTCTTTCTGTTTCAGTTTTGGTAGTGCATGAGTTTCTAGGAATTTGTCCATTTCTTCCAGACTGCCCAATTTGTTGGCATATAATTTTTCAAGTATTCTCTCATAATTGTTTGTATTCCTATGGTGTCAGATGTGACCTCTCCTCTTTCATTCATGATTTTATCTATTTGGGTCCTCTCCCCTTTCTTTGTGATAAGTCCGGCTAGGGGGTTATTGATTTTGTTTATTCTTTCTCTTTTTTTTTTAAAGTTTATTCATCTTTGAGAGACACAAAGAGACAGAGCATGAGCAGGGAAAAGGCAGAGAGAGGGAGACACAGAATTCGAAGCAGGCTCCAGGCTCCAAGCTGTCAGCACAGAGCCCTACATGGGGCTCAAACTCACGAACCGCGAGATCATGACCTGAGGAGAAGTCGGGCGCTCAACTGACTAAGACACCCAGGCGCCCCTTGTTTATTCTTCCAAAGAACCAGCATTTCGTTTCATTGATCTGTTCTATTGGTTTTTGTTTGTTTGTTTCTATATTGTTTTTTAAATTTTATTTATTTTTTTTAATTTTATTTTTTATTTTTTTAAAATTTACATCCAAATTAGCATATAGTGAAACAATGATTTCTATATTGTTTATTCTGCTATAATCTTTATTATTTCCCTTCTGCTGGCTTTGTTTTATGCTCTTCTTCTAGCACCTTTAGATGTGAGATTAGGATGTGTATTTGGGACATTTCTTGCTTCTTGAGATAGACTTAAATTGCAATGTACTTTCCTATTAGTTTTGCCTTTGCTGTATCCCAAAGGGTTTGGACTGTTGTGGGTTGTTTGTTTGTTTGTTTGTTTGTTTGTTTTTAATTTGCTTCCATGTATTTTTACATTTTTAAGATTATTTTTTAATTTATTCATTTAAATTCAAGTTATTTAAAATACCTTGTAGTATTGGTTTCAGTAGTAGAACCCAGTGATTCTCCTGGTTAACGATTCATTATTCAGTATGATATTCTTTATCCTCCATGTATTTGAGGGCTTTCCAGTTTTTTTTTTTTTGGTGGTTGATTTCAAGTTTCATTGCATTGTGATCTGAAAATATATATGGTATGATCTCAATCTTTTTGTACCAATTGAGGGCTAATTTGTGACTCAGTATGTGACTTCTTCTGGAAAACGCTGCATGTGCACTCAAGAAGAATGTGTATTCTTCTGCTTTAGGATGAAAAGTTCTGAATTCATATGTTAAGCCCTCTGGCCCAGTGTGTTAATCAAAGCTATTGTGTCCTTGTTGATTTTCTTCTTAGATGATCTGTCCATTGCTCTAAGTGAGGCATTAAAATCTACTATTATGGTATTACTATCAATGAGTTTCTTTACGTTTGCTATTAATTGATTTATATATTTGGGTGTTTTCATATTGGGGGCATAAATATTTACAATTATTAGTTCTTGATGGGTAGACCCCTTTCGATCTAATGCCCTTCTACATGTCTTGTTACAGTCTTTGTTTTATAATTTATTTGTCTTATATAAGTATGGCTACTCTGGCTTTTTGTGATGTCCATTAGCATGATAGATTTTCTCCATCCCCTCACTTTCTTTTATTTTTAATTTTTTTTAACATTTATTCATTTTTGAGAATGAGAGAGACATAGCATGAGCAGGGGAGGGGTAGAAAAGGAGGAAGATACAGAATCCAAAGCAGGCTCCAGTCTCTGAGCTGTCAACACAGAGTCTGACACGGGGCTTAAACTCACAGACTGTGAGATCATGACCTGAGCTGAAGTCAGACGCTCAACTGACTGAGCCAACCAGGTGCCCCTCCATCCCCTAACTTTCAATCTGCGGGTGTCTTTAGGTCTGAAATGAGTCTCTTGTAGGCAGGATTTAAATGGGTCTTGTTTTTTTAATCCATTCTGATACTGTATGGTTTTTGATTGGAGCTTATAGTCCATTTACATTTATAGTGATTATTGAAAGACATGAATTTAGTGTCATTGTGTTACCTTTAGAGTTGCTGTTTCTGGTGATATTCTGTTCCTTTGTAATCTTTGTTGCTTCGCTTTTTTGTTTTGTTTTGTTTTTTTCCTTCACTCAGAGGTCCCCATTAAAATTTCTTGCAGGGCTGATTTAGTGGTCATGAACTCCTTTAGTTTTTGTTTCTCTGGGGAACTCTTTATCTCCTTTCTATACTGAAGGACATCCTTGCTGGATAAAGAATTCATGGCTGCATATTTTTTTTTCCATTCAGCACATTGAATATTTCCTGCCACTTCGTTCTGCTCTGCCAACTTTCAGTGGAGAGGTCTGCTGCTAACTTGATGTGTCAACCCTTATAGGTTAAGGACCTTTTGTCTCTGCTTTCAGAATTCTCTCTTTATCTTTGTATTTTGAAATTTTCACTATGATATGCCAAGGTGTTCACTTGTTTTTGTTGAAAATAAAGTTCTCTGTGACTCTTGGACTTGACTGTTTCTTTCTCCAGATTAGCAAAGTCCTCATCTATAATTTGGTCAAATAAACCTTCTCCCCCTTTTTCGGACTCTACTTCTTCTGGGATTCCTATGATATGGCTATAGTTTCATTTCATGGAATCATTTAGTTCCCTAAGTATACCCTCCTGATCTAATAATTTCCTCAGCTTCATTATTTTCCATAATTTTATCTTCTACATCACCAATTCTCTTCTCTGCTTCTTCAGTCCTCATTGTCACTGCATCCAGTTTGTTTTGCATCTCAGTATAATATTTTTATTTCACCCTGACTAGTTCTTAACTCTTTTGTCTCTACAGCAAGAGTTTCTCTGGTGACTTCTGTGCTTTTTTCAAGCCCAGCCAGTAGTCTTATAACTATTGTTCTAAATTAATTTTCAGATATGTTGCTTATATCTGTTTTGAGCAAGTCCTTGGCTGTGATTTCTTCTTGACCTTTGTTTTGGGCAGAATTCCTTGTCTTGTCATTTTGGCTAAGTTTCTGTCTTTTGTGTGTTATAAAATTTTCTTATGTTTCCTGAACTGCTATATTAAAAAGGGGTCATATAGGGGCACCTGGGCAGCTCAGTCGGTTGAGCGTCCGACTCAGGTCATGATCTCACGGTTCGTGAGTTCGAGTCCTGCATCAGGCTCTGAGCTGGCAGCTCAGAGCCTGGAGCCTGCTTTGTATTCTGTGTTCCCCTCTCTCTTCACCCCACCCCTGCTTGTGCTCTGTCTCTCTCTGTCTTTCAAAAATGAATAAACATAAAAAAAATTAAAAAGGGGTCATACACTGCCCAGGGCCTGGCACTTCAGGAAGTGTTTCTGGTGTGTGCTGTGTGCACGATGTGGTTGCATTTTGTCTACCCTTTCCTACTGGTCAGTCCTTTGCAGAAATCCTTCTTCCTTGCAGTGGTGGAGTGTTTGGATCTTTAACTAGGTGTGCTTTGATTTGCATACCAGTCTGTCTGCCTCCAACTGTGTAGATCCTTCTGCCACTCTGCAGGTCAATTTCCTGGGTGTTCCAAGTGACCAAATGATATGACCTCAACACAGCTGTATTTGAAGGCTATGGAAAGCCAGGGTACCCCTACTTATCTTCCATTGTTGCTCTTTCTTCTACCAGACTTTTAAAGAAGAGTTAATATCTGTTCTTCTCAAACTGTTCTAAAAAATAGAAATGGAAGGAAAACATCCAAATTCCTGTGAAGTCCTTGATTCCAAAACCATACAAAGACACCACTAAAAAGGATAATTACAGGCCAGTATCCCTGATGAACCTGGATGCAAAAATTCTCAACAAGATACTAGCAAATTGAATCCAACAGCACATTAAAATAATTATTCACCGGGGCGCCTGGGTGGCGCAGTCGGTTAAGCGTCCGACTTCAGCCAGGTCACGATCTCGCGGTCCATGAGTTCGAGCCCCGCGTCGGGCTCTGGGCTGATGGCTCGGAGCCTGGAGCCTGTTTCCGATTCTGTGTCTCCCTCTCTCTGTGCCCCTCCCCCGTTCATGCTCTGTCTCTCTCTGTCCCAAAAATAAATAAAAAACGTTGAAAAAAAAAATTTAAAAAAAAATAAAATAATTATTCACCACTATCAAGTGAGATGTATTCCTGGGTTACAAGGGTGGTTCAATATTCAGAAATCAATCAGTGTGACACACCACATTAATAGAAGAAAGGATAAGATCCTTGCAATACATGCAGAACAAACATTTGAAAAAGTATGGTATCTATTTTTGGTAAAAACCCTCAACAAAATAGGGATACAGGGAACATACCTCAACATAATAAAGGCCATATTAAAAAAGGCCCACAGTTAATTTCATCATAAATGCTCAAAACCTGAAAGATTTTACCCTACTATCAACAACAACACAGGGATGTCCACTCTCACCACTGTTGTTCAACATAGTATTGGAAGACCTAGCCTCAGAAATCAGACAACAAAAAGAAATAAATGGCATCCAAAGGAGCAAGAAGGAAGTCAAACTTTCACTATTCACAGACAACATGATACTCTATGTAGAAACCCTGAAAGATTCCACCAAAAAAATATCAGAATTGATATGCAAATTCAGTACAGTCAGAAGATACAAAATCAATATATAAAAATCTGTTGCATTTCTGTAGAGCATTAATAAAGAAGCAGAAAGAGAAATAAAGGAATTTATACCATTTTCAATTGCACCAGAAAACTAAGATACCTAGAAATAAACCTAATCAAAGGAGAAAATGATATGTACCTTGAAAACTATAGAACACTTATGGAAGAAATTGAAGAGAACATAAAAAATGGAAAAACATTCTGTGCTCATGGATTGGAAGAACAAATATTGTATTTATTTATTTATTTATTTATTTATTTATTTATTATGAAATTTAGTGTCAGCTTGGTTTCCATACAACACCCAGTGTTCAGCCCAAAAGGTGCCCTCTTCAGTACCCATAACCCACCCACCCCTCCCTCCCACCCCATAAACCCTCAGTTTGTTCTCAGTTTTTAAGAGTCTCTTATGTTTTGGCTCCTTCCCTCTCTACCCATTTTTCTTTCTTCCCCTCCCCCATGGTCTTCTCTTAAGTTTCTCAGGATCCACACAGAAGTGAAAACATATGGAATCTGTCCTTCTCTGTGTGACTTATTTCACTTAGCATAACACTCTCCAGTTCCATCCATGTTGCTACAAAGGGCCATATTTCATTTTTTCTCATTGCCACGTAGTATTCCATTGTGTATATAAACCACAATTTCTTTATCCATTCGTCAGTTGATGGACATTTAGGCTCTTTCCATAATTTGGCTATTGTTGAGAGTGCTGCTATAAACATTGGGGTACAAGGGCCCTATGCATCAGTAATCTTATATCCATTGGGTAAATACCTAGCAGTGATACTGCTGGGTCATAGGGTAGACCTTTTTTAATTTTTTAGGAACCTCCACACTGTTTTCCAGAGCAGCTGCACCAGTTGGCATTCCCACCAACAGTACAAGAGGGTTCCTGTTTCTCCACCTGCTCGCCAGCATCTATATTCTCCTGTTTTGTTCATTTTAGCCACTCTGACTGGCGTGAGGTGATATCTGAGTGTGGTTTTGATTTGTATTTCCCTGATGAGGAGTGACGTTGAGCATCTTCTCATGTGCCTGTTGGCCATCCGGGTGTCTTCTTTAGAAAAGTGTCTATTCATGTTTTCTGCCCATTTCTTCACTGGATTATTTGTTTTTCGGGTGTGGAGTTTGGTGAGCTCTTTATAGATTTTGGATACTAGCCCTTTGTCTGATATGTCATTTGCAAATATCTTTCCCCATTCCATTGGTTGCCTTTTAGTTTTGTTGATTGTTTCCTTTGCAGTGCAGAAGCTTTTTATCTTCATGAGGTCCTAATAGCTCATTTTTGCTTTTAATTCCCTTGCCTTTGGGGATGTGTCAAGCAAGAAATTGCTGTGGCTGAGGTCAGAGAGGTTTTCCCCTGCTTTCTCCTCTAGGGTTTTGATGGTTTCCTGTCTCACATTCAGGTCCTTTATCCATTTTGAGTTGGGTTTTTTTGTGAATGGTATAAGAAAGTGGTCTAGTTTCATCCTTCTGTATGTTGCTGTCCAGTTCTCCCAGCACCATTTGTTAAAAAGACTGTCTTTTCTCCATTGGATACTCTTTCCTGCTTTGTCAAAGTTTAGTTGCCATACTTTTGTGGGTCTAGTTCTGAAGTTGCCATTCTATTCCATTGGTCTATGTGTCTGTTTTTGTGCCAATACCATGCTGTCTTGATGATTACAGCTTTGTAGTAGAGACTAAAGTCTGGGATTGTGGTGCCTCCTGCTTTGGTCTTCTTCAAAATTACTTTGGCTATTAGGGGCCTTTTGTGGTTCCATATGAATTTTAGGAATGCTGGTGCAATTTTGATTGTGATTGTATTGAATGTGTAGATAGTTTTCGGTAGTATTGACATTTTGACAATATTTATTCTTCTAATCCATGAGCATGGAATGTTTTTCCATTTCTTTATATCTTCTTCAATTTCCTTCATAAGCTTTCTATAGTTTTCAGCACACAGATCTTTTATATCTTTGGTCAGGTTTATTCCTAGGTATTTTATACTTCTTGGTGCAATTGTGAATGGCATCAGTTTCTTTATTTGTCTTTCTGTTGCTTCATTCATTATTAGTGTATAAGAAAGCAACAGATTTCTGTACATTCAATTTGTATCCGGCGACTTTGCTGAATTCATGTATCAGTTCTAGCAGACTTTTGGTGGAGTCTTTTGGGTTTTCCAAGTACAATACCATGTCGTCTGCAAAAAGTGAAAGCTTGACTTCATCTTTGTCAATTTTGATGCCTTTGATTTCCTTTTGTTGTCTGATTGCTGATGCTAGCACTTCCAACCCTATGTTAAACAACAGCGGTGAGAGTGGACATCCCTGTCGTGTTCCTGATCTCAGGGTAAAGCTCTCAGTTTATCCCCATTAAGGATGATATTAGCTGTGGGCTTTTCATAAATGGCTTTTATGATGTTTAAGTATGTTCCTTCTATCCCGACTTTCTCGAGGGTTTTATTAAGAAAGGATGCTGAGTTTTGTCAAATGCTTTTCCTGCATTGATTGACAGGATCATATGGTTCTTAACTTTTCTTTTATTAATGTGATGTATCACATTGATTGATTTCCGAATGTTGAACCAGCCCTGCAGCCCAGGAATGAATCCCACTTGATCATGGTGAATAATTCTTTTTATCTCCTGTTGAATTCGATTTGCTAGTATCTTATTGAGAATTTTTGCATCCATATTCATCAGGGATATTGGCCTGTAGTTCTCTTTTTTTACTAAGTCTCTGTCTGGTTTAAGAATCAAAGTAATGCTGGTTTCATAGAATGAGTCTGGAAGCTTTCCTTCCCTTTCTATTTTTTGGAATAGCTTGAGAAGGATAGGTATTAACTCTGCTTTAAATGTCTGGTAGCATTCCCCTGGGAACCCATCTGGTCTTGGACTCTTATTTGTTGGGAGATTTTTGATAACTGATTCAATTTCTTCACTGGTTATGGGTCTGTTCAAGCTTTCTATTTCTTCCTGTTTGAGTTTGGGAAGTGTGTGGGTGTTTAGGAATTTGTCCATTTCTTCCAGGTTGTCCAGTTTATTGGCATATAGTTTTTCATAGTATTCCCTGATAATTATTTGTATCTCTGAGGGATTGGTTGTAATAATTCCATTTTCATTCATGATTTTATCTATTTGGGTCATCTCCCTTTTCTTTTTGAGGAGCCCAGCTAGAGGTTAATCAATTTTGTTTATTTTTTCAAAAAAACAACTCTTGGTTTCATTGATCTGCTCTACAGTTTTTTTTTAGATTCTATATTGTTTATTTCTGCTCTGATCTTTATTATTTCTCTTCTTCTGCTGGATTTGGGGTGTCTTTGCTGTACTGCTTCTATTTCCTTTAGGTGTCCTGTTAGATTTTGTATTTGGGATTTTTCTTGTTTCTTGAGATAAGCCTGGATTGCAATATATTTTCCTCTCAGGACTGCCTTTGCTGCATCCCAAAGTGTTTGGATTGTTGTATTTTCATCTTCATTTGTTTCCATATATTACTTAATTTCTTCTCTAATTGCCTGGTTGACCCATTCATTCTTTAGTAGGGTGTTCTTTAACCTCCATGCTTTGGGAGGTTTTCCAGACTTTTTCCTGTGGTTGATTTCAAGCTTCATCTCATTGTGGTCTGAAAGTATGCATGGTATGATCTCAATTCTTGTATACTTATGTAGGGCTGTTTTGTGACCCAGTATGTGATCTATCTTGGAGAAGGTTCCATGTGCACTCGAGAAGAAAGTATATTCTGTTGCTTTGGGATGCAGAGTTCTAAATATATCTATCAAGTCCATCTAATCCATTGTATCATTCAGGGCCATTGTTTCTTTATTGATCCTGTGTCTAGATGATCTATCCAATGTTGTAAGTAGAGTATTAAAGTCCCCTGCAATTACCACATTCTTATCAATAAGGTTGCTTATGTTTGTGAGTAATTGTTTTATATATTTGGGGTCTCCCATATTCAGCACATAGACATTTATATTTGTTACTCTTCCTGATGGATAGACCCTGTAATAATTATATATGCCCTTCTTCATCTCTTGTTACAGGCTTTAATTTGAAGTCTAGTTTGTCTGATATAAGTATGGCTACTCCAGCTTTCTTTTGACTTCCAGTAGCATGATAGATATTTCTCCATCCCCTCACTGTCAATCTGAAGGTGTTTTTACATGTAAAATGAGTCTCTTGTAGACAGCAAATAGATGTGTCTTGTTTTTTTAATCCATTCTGATACCCTATGTCTTTTGGTTGGAGCATTTAGTCTATTTACATTCAGTGTTATTATAGAAAGATATCGGTTTAGAGTCATTGTGATGTCTGTAGGTTTCATGCTTGTAGTGATGTCTCTGCTACTTTGTCTCACAGGATCCCCCTTAGGATCTCTTGTAGGGCTGGTTTAGTGGTGATGAATTCCTTCAGTTTTTGTTTGTTTGGGAAGACCTTTATCTCTCCTTCCGTTCTAAATGACAGACTTGCTGGATAAAGGATTCTTGGCTGCATTTTTTTTCTGTTCATCACATTGAAGATTTCGTGCCATTCCTTTCTGACCTGCCAAGTTTCAGTAGACAGATCCGTCACGAGTCTTATCGGTCTCTCTTTATATGTTAGAGCATGTTTATCCCTAGCTGCTTTCAGAATTCTCTCTTTATCCTTGTACTTTGCCAGTTTCACTATGATATGTCGTGCAGATGATCGATTCAAGTTACGTCTGAAGGGAGTTCTCTGTGCCTCTCGGATTTCAATGCCTTTTTCCTTCCCCAGTTCAGGGAAGTTCTCAGCTGTGATTTGTTCAAGTACCCCTTCAGCACCTTTCCCTCTCTCTTCCTCCTCTGGAATCCCAATAATGAGTACATTATTTCGTTTAATTATGTCACTTAGTTCTCTAAGTCTCCCCTCATACTCCTGGATTTTTTTATCTCTCTTCTTCACCTTCTTCTTTTCCATAATTTTATCTTCTAATTCAGCTATTCTCTCCTCTGCCTCTTCAATCCGAGCTGTGGTTGCCTCCATTTTATTTTGCAGCTCATTTATAGCATTTTTAGCTCCTCCTGACTGCTTCTTAGTCCCTTGATCTCTGTAGTAATAGACTCTCTGCTGTCCTCTATACTTTTTTCAAGGCCAGCGATTAATTTTATGACTATTATATTAAATTCATTTTCTGTTATATTGCTTAAATCGTTTTTGATCTGTTCGTTAGCTGTCGCTACTTCCTGGAATTTGTTTTGAGGAGAATTCCTCCGTTTCGTCATTTTGGATAGTCCCTGGAGTGGTAGGGAAATACAGAGCTCTTCCTCTGTGCTGTATGGAGTAACTTGCATTGGTGGGCAGGGCAGTAGTCAGACTTGATGTCTGCCCCCACCCCACTGCTGGGGCCACGGTCAGACTTGTGTGTACATTATCTTCCCCTCTCCCAGGGGCAAGACTCACTGGAGTGGTGTGGCCTCTGTCTGGTCTACTTGCACACTGCTAGTCTTGTGGTACTGCTTCGATGGGATATGGTGTTTTAGTTGGGGTGGATCCGCAAGGTGCACAGGGACAGGAGGGGTAGGCTCAGCTCGCTTTGCCTTAGGTGGTCTGTTTCAGGAGGGGCCTTGCAGCCCTAGGAGAGAGGCAGACCTGTCAGAGGGGTGGATCCACAGAAGCACAGTGAGGGGTGTTTGCACAGTGCAAGCAAGTTCTTTGAAGGGAACTGGTTCCCTTGGGTTTTTGCCTGGGTGATGGGCAAGGCAGACGGGGCTTCACAGCACCTTTGTTCTCTGCCAAGCTGAGCTCTGTCTTCTGAGGCTCAACAACTCTCCCTCCCACTCTCTGAGCAGAGCTGTTAACTTATAACATTCCAGATGTTAAGTCCCACTGGCTGTCAGAACACACTCCGTCTGGCCCCTCCACTTTTGCAAGCCAGACTCAGGGGCTCTGCCTTGCCGGGTGGGCTGGCTGCCCCTCCACCACCGTGGCTCCCTCTCACCAGTCCATGTAGCACACACTGCTTCTCCGCCCTTCCTTCCCTCTTCCTTGGGCCTCTAGTGTATGCTTGGCTCCAGAGAGTGAGTTCTGCTAGTCTTCTGATGGTTATTGGGGTAAATTACGCAGATGTGGGTGGAATCTAAGCAATCAGCAGGACGCGGTGAGCCCAGTGTCCTCCTACACCACCATCTTCCCAGCTCTCAGAACAAATATTGTTAAACTGTCTATAGTACCCAAATCAATCTACACATTCAATGCAATCACAGTCAACATACACAAGCAAGGGGAAACAAAAGCAAATATGAACTATTGGAACTTCATGAAGATAAAAGACTTCTGCACAGTGAAGGAAACTATCAACAGAACTAAAGGCAGCCTGTGAAATGGGAGAAGATATTTGCAAATGATCTATCTAATAAAGGGTTAGTATCCAAAGTTTACAAAGAATTCTCAAACTCAACATCCAGAAAATAAGTAATCCAGTTAAGAAATGGCAAAAAACATGAATTATTTTCCAAAGAAGACATCCAGATTGCAAACAGACACATGAAAAGATGCTCAACACCATTCATCATTAGGTAAAAACAAATTAAAACCACAATGAGATACCACATCACACCTGTCAGAATGGCTAAAATTAACAGCATAAGAAACAATGGGTGTTGGCAAAGATGTAGAAAAGGAGAATACTTTTGCACTGTTGATGGGAATGCAAACTGGTGCAGCACCATACTGGTGCAGGAACCTTATAGAGATTCCTCAAAAATTTTAAAGTAGAACCACCCTATATTACAGCAATTGCAATACTAGGTATTTACCCAAAAGAATGAAAAATACAGATTCAAATGTGTATACACACCCAAATGTTTATAGCAGCATTATCAACAATAGCCAAACTATGAAAAGAGCTCAAATGTCCATTGACTGATGAATTGATAAAGAAGATGTGAGAAATATATATATCTTATATAAATATATAATAATATATATAATATATATAATGATACTCAGCCATGAAAAGGATGAAATCTCTCTATTTGCAAGGACGTGGATGGAGCTAGATTGTGTTATGCTAAGTGAAATAAGTCAGCAGAGAAAAGCAAATACCACATGATTTTACTCATATGTGGAATTTAAGAATAAAACAGATGAACATACAGGAGGAGGAGAAAGAGAGAAACAAACCATAAGAGACTCTTAAAAATAGAGAACAAACTAAGGGCTGATGGAAGGATGTGGGTAGGGGATGGGCTAGAGGGTTGGCGGATATTAAGGACTTCACTTGTTATGATGAGCAATGGGTGTTGTATATAAGTGATGAATCACTGAATTCTACTCATGAAACCAATATTGCGCTGTATGTTAACTAACTAGAATTTAAATGAAAATTTGAGGAAAAAATGAAAGAGGTGAACCCTCTTATATAATATCTCAATTTTAAAAAATGGTGTTATGATTCTAAACTCAACTGCTACTGGTCTGCAGTGTTTGGGTGGAAATGATGTTTTGAAAATGCCTCACAAAGAACTATATCTCTCTGATGTACAAAAGAAGGACTTGATATTTCACTAATCTTGGTTGTTGCCTAAAATATCTTTCTTTCATGACCTTTTCTACTTCACTAAAAAGAATGAATACCAAATCCTACTTGACAGTGTTTATAATATTGTGCAGCTCTATGTTACTTCCCATAATAAATAGGTTATCTTTCTAGTTTAATGTATCAAATGATATTGTGTAGGCAAAAGGAATGCCCTCACACTAGACTGATTTAACTTGTACAATAATGATGTGGGACAGGTACCGCTGCCCCATTTTACAGATAAGGAGGTTGTGGCTTATAGGGAGTGAAACACTTCACATTGCATTAAATAATGAATTTGAATTTCGAATCCAGGATGGACATACTTTTTCCACTATCACACCACTTTCCTTCACACATACCTATTTTTCTTTTATCAGAAATTCCTGATAAACCCCTGAGGACTATAATGTTTTGTGAGCATTATTAAACTTGACCTAACATATAATCATCAATTTTGCCTGGTCACAATGACAGTAATCAATCAGGTGAGACAGGCAGAGCCCACCTTACCATTTAGGACCCATGAAAAAACTATAGCAATTAGCAACTTACTAATGCTAAAAATCTAAGAAATGTTACCACAGTTGTATGACAGGTTTCCAGGCTGCAAACTAGAGATTCATAGCACCTGTTATGATAGTCTCATTTTCAACCCCCAGGACAGGCTTCAGAAGATTTTGCCCCACAAAGAGGAGGACTTCTTTGCAGTTTCTTCCCTGTCCTTGAATTTTAACTCAATGTAAGGTAGGGGTCAGCTGAAGCTGCCTTGATTATTAGGGGTGCTGACAGTCACTAATGCTTTGTGTCTCTGGGATATAGATTGATGGATTGACACCAATTCTCATTTTCATGGGACAGGGGAGGTTAGCCTGTATTCCTGAAATAGTTTGCTGGGGCATGGCCCCTGAAAAGCCCTCTGCTCCCGTGGTTTATTCTCCAGAGATATCAAAGGAGACTGTGTATCCCTGGAGCACTTGCCTTCCTTATGGTCACACCATACCCCTCACTTCCACTGCCAGTTTCTTTCTTTCTCATGATGCAGGACTCTCCTGGGTGGTCTGGTTTCGTTGACCGAGTTCATGCCTGCCATCCATGGAATTAGAGATCAGCTTGGCCAACAATTCTCCAGGTTGCTGGTCTCAGGCAATGGAGTTTCTTTCAGTGAAATAACTTCACAGGCTGGGGTAGCAGGTAAAAGAGTGAAGGGCAGCTGACAGGACTGTGCCCAGACACATCAGGGAGGCAGCCCCTGGGATGGGAATGGCCTGGGATCAGACCCCCTCACCTTGGGTATCTAGTTCATCCTCCATTGTACCTTCCCACTTCTGACAGATCTGTTTTCCGCATTCAGTAGCTTAATATCCTTGTTCATGCTCCCACTCTTCACCTTCCATAAGAAAGGGTCTTTTACAGGTGAAACCAACCCATTGGCTTTCCTTTCTGCCCTTTCTCTCAAAAACAATCATTTCTCAGTTAATTTCTTTGCCAAAATATGAGTACACAAGGAGTAAAAAGCATGTGTCATTTGGAACACACAGGCTTGCCCCATAGTTCCATCAGCAAATGCTGCAAATATTATAAACCAGGCCCTGTCCTCTGATTGGCCATGTAAAAGAGCATCAGACACAATTACAGTCAAGAGAGAAAGTATGGTCTAAGGTTGGTATTTTAGTCAGCTTGGGCTCTATAACATAAACCATAGACTAGGTAGCTTTAATAATAGAAACTTATTCTTCACTGTTATGGAAGCTGTAAGCCTTGAGATCAGGGTGTTGGCATAGATCAGGTTCTGGTGAGAGCCTTATTCCTTGTTTGCAAATGAATACCCTCTTGCTGTGCTCACATGGCAGAGAGAGAGAGAGAGAGAGAGAGAGAGAGAGAGAGAAGAAGGTCTCTAGTGTCTCTTCTTATAAGGACATAATCCATCATGAGGGCCCTCCTTCATGGTTTTGTGTAACTGACCCCTCCCCAAGACCTCATCTCCAAACATTACATTTGGGGTTAGGGCTTCAACATACACATTTTGAGGGAACACACTCAGTCCATTTACATTCCACCCTTGCCCTCCAAAATTCATGTTCTTCTTGCATGCAAAATACATCCATCCCGTTCCAACAGACCCAAATGTCATCCTAGAAGAAACTCTAAAGTGCAAGGCCCAAAGTATCACCTAAATACCAGCTAATTTAGGTATGGGTGAGATTCTGGGAGCAGTCTTTCCTAAGGCAAAATTTCTTCCCAGCTATGTGAACTGTGAAAACAGGAGCTTCCAAAATGTAATGGTAGGACAGACAGAAGATCAGAAGTTCCATTTGAAAAGGGGGGAAAAATAGAAGGAAGGGTTGACGGGTCCCAAGAAACTCCAATACCTAGCAAAGCCTATTCCATTGAGTCCTAGGGCTCAAGAATAATCTTCTTTGGCTTAGTGTTTTGCCATCCACACTTCTGTATATTGCCCAAACATAAAGTGCAGTGACCCAAATTTCTAAAAATAGGGCTCATTTTTGTCAGTGATTGAAGGTAGGGGCTTCCAAGATGCTTGTCCTTCTTGACCAACAGTCTTTTCTGCACTATCCAATATCCATATATTAAAAACTGATTGTGTAAACCAGACAAGGAATAATGAGACCCATATCATGAGGCCTACACATGTAATGAATGACAGTGCAGACTGTTCAAGAAAACAACACTGCATAAATACAAATCCACTCAGGAACTGCAGACCTCTGAGTGAGACAGAGAATGAAGGTGAGGGAAGAGATTTGACAACCTATTCCCTATCAGCAGGCTTTCTGCCATTTCTGTTAATACTCATTTCTGTATAGTTACCTTCCATGATTAGCAGCAAGGCCTGAGTCACTCTTAAGTAACCACCTTGCCAGGCATATACTCACAGCAAACCTCTGAGTTAGGAGATATTATTAGCATTTTGTGAGTAAGGGAACTAAAGAAAAGCAAGATGAAGTAATTCAAGGTCACACAACCAAGAAGTAGCTCAGCCACATTTTTTTCCCTCTGAAATAAGTTTTCAAAATATACTCCCAGTACAATGTCTATGAAAATACACTTTTAGTTATTGAGTCTCTTTCTCTTAAGGTTTTAAGGAGACATTAGCACAGAAAAGACAAAGAAGTCCTACAGTAAATACCTAATTTACTTTTATTTAACCAAGACCAGCTCAACTCATTTCCATGACCTGTGGAGACATTTTATCATATCAAATACACCTTGAAAGACTCTGAACCAACATCCTGCTTCTTACCTCACCTCCCCAAGAAAATACTGTTTCTCTGGTAAATATTTTTGAGAAAAGCAACCCAAGAGTTAACAGATGAGTGAGTAAAAGCCAAAAAGAGAGTTCAGCCAAGAAGCAGTGGGCTCAAGCCTGAGCTATTAGCCACATGTGGGCATTCACATTTAAGTTTTGGTTAACTATATAGTTTAATAAAATTTTAAAAATGTCATTTATATCAGCCATATTTCAAGTCTCCAAAACCCAGATACAGCTAGTGGATATTGTAGTTGCCAGCTGAAATAGTTTGCATTATGGCAAAAAGTTCTGTTCAACACGGCAGGGCTGGGGACTTAGGTTTATGCCCTTGGTATGGAAAGGGGACACCACTTGGTAGGGTTACCCCCACTGATTCCAGTTGTTAAGGCTCAAGGCTCTGTCTTTTATGGCCATCCTCAATCAGGGAAAGGGTTTAAATGCTGGCTTGTTTTCTCTCTCTGAAAATGGGACTATTCCCTATACTTTCCCATTTCTTAAGGATGATGGGAATAAAATGTGATAATGTGTACAGAAGCAATTTAGATCCATATATCTTTCTGGCTAAAACTTGAAAGTGTCATTATGTCCCTCCAAGCACTGTGCTTTCTCCATATTTAGAAATATAAATATTCAGATATGTATACAATCCCTTTTGAATGGAGATCTATATTTATATGTAATGACTTTAAAAAATCCTTGTTTTTTTCCCAGCTTCATAATCAAAATGATGCTCTTATATCTATCTTGCCTACCACTGCCAAGCAAATTTTCCTAATATATTCATTTTCCCATGTCCTCTTCTGGTCTTGGAAGCCACCAATGACTCCCTACTGTGTTTAGTTCTGACTCCTCCTCACTCAGATTTTTAGCCATCAGTGCAGCCCCTCCCATTTCCTAGCCCCATTCCGTAGCCTCACTCAGTCCCTGGGTCTCATCAGTAATCAGTCAGCCTCTTTAGTGAACAACACAGCAAAGTTGAAACATGGACTGCCTGCTCCTAGAGGGACAAGGATGGTCAAGAACATCACCTCAGAAAACAGGAGGGGAGACTCAGCCAGGTTCCCACCCTTATGACCTTGCTTACATTCTCACTTTTGTGACATTTTCCAAATTTATCAGGATCCACAGAGCGTGAGTCTGGGAAATAGAAAGTCTGAAGGCAAAAAGCCATGTTTTCTTTATTTTTTTTTCCTAAAGTGAACTATCAAATATGCCATTTTGTCTAAGCACTAACCTTCTCATATTCAAGGGTGATATGTGTCCTCTACTCTAAGCCATCACTCAGCACCCTCAGATCAAACCTCTCTTTGCTCATGTATCTTTCTTAGATTTAACCCTTTCGTGAATCCTTCCCTCTGGGTAAAGTTTCAGACTCTCAGTGTGGCATTCATGACCCCTCATGACCTGTCTCTTCAGGCTTATCTCCACTACTTCTTACACCTGAAATTCAAGCAAGATGAGGGGGTCTTATTGTCCCCAGGTGGATCCCTTCTATTTTTTCTCCAAAGTACCCTGAGCATTCTCCTCCTTTGCTTCTCAACCTCCAGCTTCAAGGTCTGCATTGACTTTCTTTTATTCCCAGGATGAAAACCAAACTTCCCACTACAGCCTCTAATGCCTTCCATGGCTGGGTCCTGTTTTATTCATCAGTCTCATGTCATGCTACCCACCATTGCCTTGATCATGAGGCCACAGCCATGTGATCTTTCTGTCCTTGACTGAGCTAATCTGTTCCAACCTTGGAATCTCAGCACTTCCTGCCAATGATGCTCTGTCCAGTCCTCTCATTCAATGCACTCTGCTGTATTCAACTTACAGCAGGCATCACTGCTTGTCATCATTCATTTATTGCTATATTTGTTTAGAATGTGTGCTAAACCCAATTCAAAGTCACAAGAGAGCTGGGACTGCGACATAATAATCTTTGCTGTATCTTAGACCAGTGCCAGAAACAGTGAGTTGCACAATGAAGAGGTGTTCAAGAATTGAATAGGACTGCCACAGAAATAGCAAACAGCTCATTTTTTATTTCATTTATTCATTATTGCATAATACTCAAGAATCCTACTTACCCAGTTGTGACTGTCATCACACTGCTTATTTATCTGTACCCCCCATCCAGACTGTGAACCTACTAAAGTTGAGACAGTGTCCTAGTAATATCTGCACCCACTCTGGTTTCACAGTGCCTGACATACAGGAGATGCACAGTAATCACAAAGCACATGCATGAAAGTAATATTGCCAAACAAAATAATCAAGCACTGAAAAAAGGGGTATCCTCTTAACAAGAGTGAGGAGGAAAAAGGAGAGAAAAGTCAATAAGTTTAACACATTAAAGGTGTAAAATTTTATATGATTATATATTATGAATATATTTCAAATATTGGAATATTAATTAGCAAAATAAGTGAGATAAAATATATACTTTGAAGGAATCCCTTTATACAGAGTTCAAAATAGGAAAATTTATGTATGATATTTAAAATCAGGATAGTCATTAATTTGGAAGAGGGTGCTTCTGTGATGCTAATAGTGTTATGCTTTTTGATCTGGCTCTTGGTTACAAAAGTGTATTTACTCTATTAAAATTAATCATTCTGTGTAGTTACTAATATTTGTTGTTGTATTTCAAAACAAAATGCAAAAAAAAGTGAATGTGGAATAAAATTTTCAAATTAACAAAAATTGAAAAATTATGTTTTCAGCACACCTGTACTAAAGACACACAAAAGGGTAATGTCCTAGATGGAAGCTCGGTTCATTGCCTTCCTTTCCTTGCCACAAAGTTAATATCTCAGTGGTTTACAACTACAAATATTTACTACCCATCGACATAAAGAAGGGATGGGTATGAAATAACAACCTAATTAAAAATCATGCTCATTCTTATGGGAGAGACTAAAAAGGAAAATGTGGACCTGACCCCCACAACCACGTGTAAAGTTTCTGCCTGTATATGGTATAGTCACATCTGCTTATATCCCATTGGCCAAGGCCAAAGCCAATGGAGTGTTCATAAAGAATCAAAAGCATCGTGCCATTTGCTACCCACAGATACAGGGGAGAATAAGAAGCAATACGAAGGATAAATCTAAATTATTATTGACCAATTCATACAAACAAACAAAACTCCAAAATTCTTGTGATACATAACAACATTATAGAAAATGTAAACACTTAAAATCTATACAATAGAAAGTGGCAAGAAGTTGAGTTTTCTGAAATATTTGCAGTGTCCACACAATGGACAAAGTAGAAAAGAATCACAAAATAGAAAAGAACTATATTATTAAACTTTAGTTGTCAAGAATAAATATTGTAGTTTATATGGTAACTGCTAAAGAAATAATTAAGGACATATAGCTAACAAGAACGTATGAGGAAAATGTAACAGTAAAAATAAATTTAAAATAAGACAAAAAAGAAAAATGGAACAAAGACAGAGTGGGACAGTTAAAAGAGCAAATACTAAAAGAGCAAAATGTGTCAGCAATTACTTTAAATGTTAGTGGACTAAACAATCCAATCAAAAGACAAAGATTATTAGTATGGATTAAAAAACAACAGCAGCAGCAATATGTTGTTTGTAAGAGACTCAAATAATTAGGATATAAAGTGATTGAAAAGAAAAGGATGAAAAATTGTCATGTAAATATGAATCAAGAGGAAGGTGATGTTGCCTATATTAGCATCAGGCAAAGTAGATTTTAGGACAAGAAGCATTATTAGGAATAAACAGAATAAAAATGTTTTATTTCACCAGGAAGATATAATGAATAAATGCATCTCTGTTTGTATCTAATGATATAGCCTCAAATACATATGGCAAAAACTGACAAAAATAAAAGTAGAAATAGAAAAATGTGCAATTAAATTGGGAGATTTTAACACCATCCTCTCAGTAATGGATTAAACAAAGTAATAAAAATATCAACAGATGTATAGTAAATTTCAACAAGATTACAAACTTGATTTGATTCATGAACATAGAATATTAAGCCTAGAGTTCCATTCAAATGTGCATGGAGACTTATAAAAAAATTAACCGTATATTGATTCAGAAAGCAAGTTTCAATAAATTTCAGAGGGTTGAAGTTATAGAGTATGATCTCTGACATCAATGTACCTAAAGTAAAATTCTATTTTAAAAAAAAAGTAATAACTTGGAAATTAAGCATCATAATCATTTTGAAATAACCTATTAGATAAATATTTAATAATGAAAATTAGAAAATATTTTAAATTAAATATCAATAAAATATGAGAAATATGGAATACAGCTAAAACCATGTTTAGAAAGATATTTATAGTTTATTTATTTAATGTATTTTTTCTTTTTAATATAATTTATTGATAAATTGGTTAACATACAGTGTATAAAGTGTGCTCATGGTTTTGGGGGGTAGATTCCTGTGGTTCATTGCTTATATACAATACCCAGTGCTCATCCCAACAAGTGCCCTCCTCAATGCCCATCACTCATTTTCTCCACTCCCCCACATCCCCATCAACCCTTAGTTTATTTTCTGTATTTAAGAGTCTTTTATGGTATGCTTCCATCCCTCTGTGTTTGTAACTATTTTTTCCCCTTCCCTTGACACATGGTCTTCTGTTAAGTTTCTCAAGACCCACATATGAGTGAAAACATATATCTGTCTTTCTCTGACTGACTTATTTCATTTAGCATAATACCTTCCAGTTCCATCCACACTGCTGCAAATGGCATGATTTCATTCTTTCTCACTGCCAAGTAGTATTCCATTGTATATATAAACCACATAATGTTTATCCATACATCAGTTGATGGACATTTAGGCTCTTTCCATAATTTAGCTATTGTTTAAAGTGCTGTTATAAACATTGGGGTACATGTGTCCCTATGAATCAGCATTCCTGTATCTTTTGGATAAATTCCTAGAAGTGCTATTGTTGGGTTGTGGGGTGGTTCTACTTTTAATTTTTCAAGGAAGCTCCGCACTGTTTTCCAGAGTGGCTGCACCAATTTGCATTCCCACCAACAGTGAAAGAGGGTTCCCTTTTCTCCACATCCTCGCCAGCATCTGTTGTTACCTGAGTTGTTACCTTTAGCTACTCTGACTCGTGTGAGGTGGTATCTCAGTGTGGTTTTGATTTATATTTCTCTGATGATGAGTGATGTTGAGCATCTTTTCATGTGTCTGTTAGACATATGGATGTCTTCTTTGGAAAAGTGTTTATTCATGTCTTCTTCCCATTTCTTCACTGGATTATTTGTTTTTCAGGTGTTGAGTTTGATAAGTTCTTTATAGATTTTGGTTACTAACCCTTTATCCAATATATCATTTGCAAATATCTTTTCCCATTCTGTCAGTTGCCTTTTAGTTTTGTTGATTGTTTCCTTTTCAGTGCAGAAGCTTTTTATCTTCATGAGGTCCCAATAGTTCATTTTTGCTTTTAAGTCCCTTGCTTTTGGAGATGTGTTGAGCAAGAAATCAGTGAGGCTGAGGTCAAAGAGGTTATTGCCTGCTTTCTTTTCTAGGGTTTTGATGGTTTTCTGTCTCACAGTTAGGTCTTTAATCCATTTTGAATTTATTTTTGTGAATGGTGTAAGAAAGTGGCCCAGTTTCATTCTTCTGCATGTTGCTGTCCAGTTCTCCCAGCACCATTTGTTAAAGAGACTGTCTTTTTTTCCATTGGATGCTCTTTCCTGCTTTGTCAAAGATTAGTTGGCCATACATTTGTGGGTCCAATTCTGGGTTCTTTATTCTATTCCATTGGTTTATGTGTCTGTTTTTGGGCCAATACCATACTGTCTTGATGATTACAGCTTTGTAGTAGAAGCAAAAGTCTGGGATTGTGATGACTCCGGCTTTGGTTTATTTTTTCAATACTGCTTTGGCTATTGAGGGTCTTTTGTGGTTCCATACAAATTTTAGGATATTTGAATGCCAGTGCAATTTTTATTGGAATTGCATTGAATGTGTAGATTGCTTTGGGTAGTATTGACATTTTAATATATTTATTCTTCCAATCCATGAGTATAGAATGTTTTTCCATTTCTTTGTGTCTTCTTCAATTTCCTTCATAAGCTTTCTATAGTTTTCAGCATACAGATCTTTTACATCTTTGGTTAGGTTTATTCCAAGGTATTTTATGGTTCTTGGTGCAATTGTAAATGGAATTAATTTTGTTATTTCTCTTTATGTTGCCTCATGGTTGGTGTATAGAAATGCAACCAGTTTCTGTACATCGAGTTTGTACCTTGCAATTTGCTGAAATCATGTATCAGTTCTAGCAGCCTTTTGGTGGAATCTTTTGGGTGTTCCATGTCAAGTATCATGTCATCTGCAAAAAGTGAAAGTTTAACTTCTTTGCCAATATTGATGCCTTTTATTTCATTTTGTTTTCTGATTGCTGACGCTAGGACTTCCAACACTATGTTAAACGACAGTGGTGAGAGGGGACATTCCTGTCGTGTTCCTGATCTCAGTGGGGAAGCTCTCAGTTTTTCCACATTGAGGACGATATTAACTGTGGGCTTTTCATATATGACTTTTATAATGTTTAAGTATGTTCCTTATATCCCAACTTTCCTGAGGGTTTTTATTAAGAAAGGATGCTGAGTTTTGTCAAATGCTTGTTCTGCAAGTATTGAAAGTATCTTGTGGTTCTTATCCTTTCTTTTATTAATGTTATGTATCACATTGATTGATTTGTGAATAGTGAACCAGCCTGCAGCCCAGGAATGAATCCCACTTGATCAGGGTGAATAATTCTTTTTATATGCTGTTGAATTCCATTTGCTAGTATCTTGTTCAGGATTTTTGCATCCATGTTCATCAAGGATATTGGCCTGTAGTTCTCTTTTTTTGCTGGGTCTCTGTCTGGTTTGGGAATCAAGGTACTGCTGGCTTCATAGAATGAGTCCTGAAGTTTTCCTTCCATTTCTATTTTTTGTAACAGCTAAACAGGATAGGTATTAACTCTGCTTTAAATGTCTGGTAGAATTTCCCAGGGAAGCCATCTGACCCAGGACTCTTATTTGTTGGGAGATTTTTGATAACTGATTCAGTTTCTTCACTAGTTATAGGTCTGTTCAAATTTTCGATTTTTTTCCTTTTTGACTTTTGGTAGTGTGTGAGTGTCTAGGAAATTGTCCATTTCTGTCAGGTTGTCCAATTGGCATATAATTTTTCATAATATTCTCTGATGATTGTATTTCTGAGGAATTCATTGTGATAAATCCACCTTTATTCATGATTTCATCTATTTGGGTCCCCTCTCTTTTCTTTTGGAGAAGTCTGACTAGGGGATTATCAATTTTGTTTATTTATTAAAAAAAAAACAGATTTTAGTTTTATTCATCTGTTCTGCTGGTTTTGTTTTTGTTTTTGTTTTTGTTTTTAGATTCAATATTGTGTATTTCTCCTCTGATCTTTACTATTTCACCCTCCCCCACTCACACTCTGTCTCTGTCTTTCAAAAATAAATAAACATTAAAATTTTTTTAATAAAAAACTTAGGCATAAATTTTACAAAACATGTGCTTAAACTATGCAAAAAATTACAAAATGTTGATGAAAGAAATACAAGGAGATCTAAATTAATGGAGAGACTTATCATGTTCACATATTGGAACACTAAACATAGTAAATATGTTAATTCTCCTCAAGTTGGTGCATAAGCATAATACATTTAATTAAATATTAAATTATTAAATTTATTTATTTAATAATTTATTAAATAAATAATTTAATGCTTATTAAATATTAAACATAAGTATATTGTATACAATTAAATATAAGCATATTATATTTAATATAATTTCTATCAAAATCCTAACAAATTGTAGGTATAAAGAAAGTCCAAACACCTAGCATAGGTAAAGGAATATTGAATGCAAAAAGAAGAAAATGGTTGAAATCACTCTAGCAAATATTAAAATTTATTACATAGCTATAGTAATCAAGAAAGTGTGATACTGACAGAAATAAAAATACATAGATCAATGGGATAGAATGGAGGGTCCATAAATAGATCCAAAAATATATATATACCCAACTGATTTTTAACAAAAATATGAGGCAATTGAATGGAGGAAGAAAAGTCTTTTCAACAAATAGTGTGAGAGCAATTAGACATTCATAGGCAAACAAAAGCTAAATCCTACATCTTATACAAATATTAATTTATAACATATCACATATTTAAATTTAGAATGTAAAACTATAAAACTTTTAGAAGAATCATAGGAGAAAATCTTTGGATACTATGGCTAAGCAAAGAGTTGTTAGATTTGATACCAAATCTTGATCCATAGAAGAAAAAATTCACAAAGTGGATACCATCAAACATAAAGAATTTTGTTCTTTGAAAGATTATGTGAAGAGGCTCAAAAGACAGGCTACACACCCAGGGAGAAAATATTTGTGAATCACATCACTAACAATGGACAAATACATAGAATACATAAAGAACCCTTAAAACTCAACAGTAAAAAAAAAAAAAGAAAATATTTGTGAATCACATCACTAACAATGGACAAATACATAGAATACATAAAGAACCCTTAAAACTCAACAGTAAAAAAAAAAAAAAATTGAATTGATTGCAATTCAATCAAACCAGCAAATGGACAAAATACATGCATGTACCTTGCACTTATAAATAATATGGATAGAAAATCATCAGTTAAAGGTATGTTCAATAACATTAGCCATCAGGAAAATGCAAATTAAAATTACAAGGTGATATTACTATACATCAGAATCACTAAAATAAAAACTATCAACAACATCAAATGCTGATAAGAATACAGAGAAACCAGATCATCCATACATTACTGATAGGGATGTAAAATGATGTAGCCATGCTGGAAAAGTTTGGCAGTTTCTTATAAACTAAACATGTAGTACTATATAACTTAGGGCAAAATCCTATACGTGAATAAATGTGGCTCCATTATTCATATTAACCAAAAACTGGAATCAGTCCAGATATCCTTTAACAATGTAATGGTTAAGCAAACTAGTACATTTATGAGTGGATCACTATTTGTTAATAAAAAGGAGCAAACTATTCATACGTGCAACCATTTGGATGTCTTTCAAGAGCATTAAGGTTAGTAATACAAGGTAAATCAAAAGGTTACATATTATATGGAGATGGATAACAGATTAGAAGTTTCCAGAGAAGAAGGACAGGGTATTTTGATGATGTGATGATAAATAGGAATATAAGGAAATTTCCCTGTGGTAATGGAAAGAGTTTATACTTTATGGTGATAATAGTTACACGAAGGTTTATATGTAATCAAACTGCATGCATCTATGCACACCCAAACCACACACACACACACACACATACACACACATACACACAAATGCATGCAAGACCTAGTGAAAACTGAATAAGGTCTGTAGTCTAATTAATAGCATTTTATCAGTGCCAAATTCCTGGTTTTAATATTTACTAACTTTACATAAGATATCACTATTAGGGGAAGCTGAGTGAACAGTTCAAAGGAGTTTATTTTTGCAACTGAATGTGAATCTATAATCATTTCAATGAAAGGTTTGTTTAAAAATTAACAAAATTAATGACCCTCTCACAAGATGATCAACACAAAAATAGAAAAAAGTACAAGTACATACCCAGGAATAAGATAATTATATTACTATTGGTAATTGAAGATAATTGGTATTGAAGATATTTTCCAAAGTTCTTACGGGATATTACAAACTTTGAGTCAATACATTTGAAATGTCCTGCAAAATCTCATCAAAACAGACATAAGAAACAAAAATCCTAATGTTTTCTATATCCATTAAGGAAAATGAACATGTAGCTAAATACCTTTCTACATAGAAAAACACAAGGTCCAGTAGCTTCAAAAATGAATTCTTCTTGCAAAGAGTAGAAAACAGAAAAAGAGCACTTCCCAATAAATTTTATGAAATAAGAAACTCCTCATGCCAACACCTGACAAGAACATTATAAAGAAGGAAAAATAACAAGACAATGTCTCTCATGAAGTCCTAAACAATGTGTTTGTGGATCAAGTTCAATGAAACATAAAAAGAAACTATTATAATCAAGTTAATTTCATTCCAGGAATAAACAAACAAACAAACAACCCTCAAAGTGTGTAAAACATTCAAAAATCAGTCTACAGAAACCCTACACAGAAATAATACTCATTTATGAAATGTCAAAAATTCCCATCTAGTATCAGTAGTCAGCCAACGATTCTTGCTATTCAACACTCTACTGAAAGTTCTAGTTAGTAAACCTAAGGCAAGAAACTAAAATTATAAGAATTTGAAAGAAGATAAAACTGCCTTTATTTGCTGGTGAATGATTGTATATATTTAGAATTCCAAAATACTCTACAAATAAAGTAATAAGTGCATAAGTAAATTTAGTATGATAGCTGTATATGATGTAAACATACAAAATCAATGTATTTTTCTACACCAAAAAATAATGGTACACAATAAAATGCTTAAAACAGCACCATAAAAATGGCATTGAAAATATGAAATACATACATATAAATCCAACAGAATATGTGCAAGATCTATATACTGAAATATAGAAAATATTCAGAGAAATTAAAAAAGCTCTACCAGTCAGGGTTTTAATAGAGAAACAGAACAAAATATATATGACCTATTATAAGAAATTGGTTTAGCATTCATGACTAAGCAAGTCCAAAATCCATAAGAAAAGCAATCAGGAAGGGAATTTCATGGGTAGAATTAAAGCTTTCATCCACAGTTGAAATTTTTTTCTTTTAACAAAATCTAAGCCCTGCTTTAAAGCCTTCCAAAAGAGTCAATAAAACTCATCCAGATTGTCCAGGGTAATCTCCCTTACTGTCAACTGATTAGAGCTTTAGTTACATCTGTAAAATTTTTCACAGCAACAACTAGATTACTGTTTAAGTGAAAATTGAAGATTATAGCCTAGACATGTTAACACATCAATAAAGCTAACAGAGAGGACCAAATAAATAAAGCACCATGCATAGATTGGAAGATTCTGTATTGTACAAATATCAATTTTCCTCAAATATAGATCTAAAGAAATCTTTTTTTTAATTTGTTTTAAGGTTTTATTTAAATTCCAATTAGTTAACATCTTAATATCTTTGTAGAATCTGGAAAACTATAAGTTGACTCTAAAATGTATATAGAACTTAAAGTGACAAGTCTAGCTAAGACAATCTTGAAAAAAATAATTGGGAATGAAAACTACCAGATAGCCATATTTACAATCAAGCTATAATAAATAATAGAGTATGGTATAGATAGATTAACAGACCAATAAAGCAGAATAAAAAGTCAAAGGCAGACTGACATATGGAAAACTGGCAAAGTTGGTAGCAAAGAACACTGGGGAAATTATTGTTGTATGTATACTACTACTTCACACTATACAAAGATATGTCTAAATGTAAATAATAATAACGCTTCTAGAATATAACAAAGGAAAATACCTCCCTGACCTTCAGGTAAGCAAAGAGCTTCTAAATAAGACTCAAAAGTATTAATTATAATGGAAAATACCGATAAAACTGGATTAAACATAAGAAGTTTGAGTAATGAAAAGAAACCATTAAGAGAGTAAAAAACTCAAAATGGGTAAAGATATTTGCAACACATTTAACCAAAAGACAGTTTATGTACTTACTATGTGAAGAAGTCCTAAACTTCAGAAAAGACAATCTGTTCAAAAGTCAATAAGCTTAGACACTTCTGTAAAGAAAATATTAAAAAGCTGTGATGTACATGAAAAGTGCCCAATGTTATTTATTCTCAAGAAAAAGAAAATTAATGCCATTGTGAGATACCAATAAACAGCTATTAATAAGGCTAAAATTAAAAAATAAAGAAAAAAGAAAACAACTGGCACTATCGAATGTTAGCAAGTACACAGAGCAACCACACTCTTTTCTTTTTTAATTTCTACTCCATGTGTAAAATAGAGTGATTCAACAATTCTATGCATTACTCAGTGCTCATCATGATAAGTGTGCTCCTAATCCCCTTCATCTATTTTGCTCATCCCACCACCCACCTCCCCTCTGGTAACTATCAGTTTTTCCATTTTTCTGATGGTGAGTGATATTGAACATCTTTTATGTGTCTGTTGGCCATCTGTATGCCTTCTTTGGAGAAATCTGTTCATGTCTTCTGCCCATTTTTAATTTGATTTTTTTTTCATGTTGAGTTGTATAAGCTCTTTATGTATTTTGGATCCTAATCCTTTATTGGATTTGAAAATATTTTTTTCCCATTCTTCTTTTGTCAAAGATTAATTGACCATATAATCATGGGTTTCTTTCTGGGCTCTTTATTATGTTCCATTGATCTATTTGCCTATTTTTGTTCTAGTCCCACACTGTTGTGATAACTGCAGCTTCATAATATACCTTGAAATCTGGGATTGTGATACCTCCAGTTTTGCAGCTAGAGCTCTTAAACTAGTGTATTGGGAGTGTAAACCTGTACCGCTTTGGAAAATGGTTTGGCAGTATATATTAAAGTTGAATATACTTATACTTTATTCCAAGGTATCTACTCAGTGAAATGCAAATGGATACTGAAATACATGTCAAGAACAATCATAGCAGCATTATTCCCAAAAGCTCCAAATTTGGGGCATCTGGGAAGTTACCCAAATGACCGTTAAACACAGACTGAATACTAAACAATTAAATATAAATATGAATCATTATAATTACTTTGAGATATCTCATCAATGTAATGTTGAAAGAAAGAAGCCAGAGACAGATACAACTTGTTTCATTTGTATAAAGTACACAAAAGTTAAAACTAATCCCTGTTAAAAATAAGGATAGCTGTTACCTGGGAAGAGGGAAGAGGTTAAGATCAGAATGAATGATAAGGAGGGTACCTGAGGTGTTAGAAATGTCTATTTCTTGGACAGAGAATCTGTGGATTTACTTTTATTTAGTTGATAATTATATTGAGGTAATTGCAAATTCACATGTATTTGTAAGAAATATACAGCAAGTTCCTATGCACCTTTTACTCAGTTTTCCCTAATGGTAACCTTGTAAAAACATAATGCAATATAACAACATGGATACTGACATTTATCCAATCTCCCAGTTCAGATTGTCCCACTTTAACTGTGCTATTTATTTGTGTGTCATGTTGTATTTTAACACATACACACATACAATTTTAACATATTGGAGGGTTTGTGTATCTACCACCTCAGTCAAGACACAGAACAGTTCTATCACTTAGGCCCTTTCATGTTTTCCTTTCATAACCACAAACACTTCCTTCCACCAACCCATCCCTAACCCCTCGTAACCACTAATCTATTCTCCATTTCTAAAATTAAGTCATATAAAAAATGTTACATAAATAGAATCATAAATCATATAACATATAACCTTTTAGCGTTGGCTTTGATTGATTAAGTGAGTGAATGAGTGATTGATTGATTGATTAACTTAGCATGATTCCTTTGAGAAACATCAAGCTATTATGTGTATCAATAGTTCCTTTTGAGTACAGTTTGCTTAACCATTCTACCTGTTGGACATCTGGATTGTTTCCAATTCTTGCTATTGAATACAGCTGCTCTTAGCATTCATGTACAGGTTAGACAAACACAGTTTTTACTTTAAAAACATATTACCCATTTTTTCCAGTCTCCATGTTTTCAGATGAGATAGGCACTTTTATTAAAACTCGTATTGCTGTGAAGGTAACGTATCCTTTCTCTCTTCCTGCTTCTTAGATTTTACTTTCCCTTTAAAGTTTTGAAGTTTAATTATCATATGTGTTCACTCGGCTTCTTAAATATGTAAGTTTGTGTCTCATACTAATTTTGGGAAGTTTTGGTCATTATATCTTTGAATAATTCTTTATCTCACTCTACTCTCCTCCTTCTGGAACTTTATATCCCTTGTCATGATACCAAGGATGGGTTTATTATCATTATTATTACTACTACTATTACTAGTATTATTATTATTTCATATGTCCCCAAGGCTTTGTTCTTTGTGTGTCCTTTAGATTAAGTTCTGTTGACGGGTGCTCAGGTTCATTGATCTACATTCTGTCATTTCACCTCTACTGGGAATCCTGTTCAGCAAATTTTGTCTTAACTTTATTTTATTTTATTTCTTTTATTAAGGTATCGTGTTGAGGTATAATTGACAAATAAAATTGTATATATTTAAAGTATACAACTGACAATTCCCATTTCATTATATTTTCATAACTATTATTTCTTCACTAAAATTTTCATTTGCTCCATGAGAATATTTTTTTGAAGATTTTTATTATAGTTGCTTTAAAATATTGGTCAGATGATTCTAACATGTTTCATACAGTGTTGGCATTAGTTGATTGTCTTTTCTCATTCAAGTTGTGATTTGCCTAAATGTTGTAGGGTAGATGACTTTATATGATATCCCAGAAATTTTGAATATTATGTAGGAGACTCTGGATTCCATTTAAATAATATAGTTTAGCAGGTGATTACCCTGTTAGGGTTTAGTACACAAATCCTGGACTGAACTATGAACTGTGTTCCAATGACAATTTAATTTTCAGTACTTTAGGATGCTATTTTGGTCTGTCTGGTTTAAAAGGGATCATTAGAGTACCCACTGTGCACACTCAGAAGGCAAAAAGTATTTCTACAGTATAGGGCACTTGATGTCTTTTGGTGGGGAAGTGGAATCTGAGACCACAGGAACAGAGACTTCTCTGGATGGGTGTTTGCTGTGGTGGGCTCCCCTTTGCTGGTGGGAGATGGAGAGCACCTTTGGGGCTGGGCATTTCATGTAGCAGGATTCCACTAGCCAGTACCCCTTAGTTACCCTGGTGTTTCTGGTTAGCCAATTAATGTCATTCCTGATATGCTAACAACATCCAGTGAAGATAGCCACCATTAAAGAAGAAATCTGTAGGGTAAACACTGGATGCCTCCACATAAGCACAATCTACTCACCATATTAGAAAAAAATGTATCTGTTCATGTTGCTGGTGTGTTTTCCAGACACCTTTTTAAGAGTAGAACCTTGAAGCAAGAAAGACAAAGTCTGCCTTTCCGCAGTGATTAAGTGCATCTTGTACCACTAAAAGTGGAAGACTTAGTGGAAAACTGCTAAATGTAAGAATATTCCACCTCTCTTTGATGTAGAGTTGTGAGAGACTCATCTTCAACTGAGACTCCCAACAATACCAAAAAATACCCCCTCAGTATTCATATCTTGTAATATACTAATATAAGCAGATATTAACCACTTACTCTATGCCTTAGACACAGCCCTGATATAAAATCTTCCAGAAAGCTGAATGAGCTCAGGTCCTTCTTCTAAGGTGTCTGTTTTGGGGGTCAGAGGAAGAAATGATGTCAGGCCAGGTGATCAACTGTCATTTATGGCAGGTCTAGGCTTAAGCTAGTTGCCAGCTCCCGCCTCTTTCTTTGGACTCAACTGTTTGTTTCCCTGCTGTATTTAGAGAAGCAAACATGTTCACATTAACAAGTTAAATAAAATTGTAAAATAGAATCTGTCAGTCAAAAATTCAGAAAATAGTTGTAGTTTGATTCTTGGAATACTTGTATTTCAAAATGCACACATATGCAGATAGACCCCATTTAGATACTGTGTATAATGTGAACATGCTTATTTGATTAAAACTCTATTATAAAGTATTCAATTGTCATAAAGTTCTTTAAGTAGTGGCTATGCCAAATTAATTCTCACACCGAAGTACCTGAGCAAAGTCACCCAGTCTACCTCTTAATAACCACATGCTCTTGGGTAAGCCACTCATCATCACTGTGTTTGATTTCCTCCCTTATAACGAGAAAGATTAATACATGGCTTGTCAACTTTGCTGAGTGTCAATGAGAATCAAATTGTCTAATATCTTATTAAGATACTAAATAATCCACTGTGGTAATTTTCCATTGCCATCTTTATGCACCCATGTCCAACATCATTGTGTTCTTCTCTTGTATGTGCTTGCCTAGTTTTCTAAGGAGGAAAAAGATAGACAATTTTAGTTCTGAATGCCAGGTTTCTATCTCACCTAGAATTAATGAAAATACTTCTATGTCACTATAGAAGGTGCCCCCATGTACACACAGTGATGCTAGGAGCCATCTAACATAAATGCAGAAGGAAAAAAATGGAAGTGAAATATTTCCAAATATGGGTTTTATTTTTCCTAAAGAAAGAAATCATAAAGCCTAGCTGACAGCTGTTGACCTTCTTATCAGAGTAGATCTTCTTTGCTCAATCCCATTATAAATGTTATGAATCCAGCCCAAAAGGAGATGTACTATGGCTCAGCATGAAAATTGTTCATTCATTCTCCCTGACTCCTTTTGTCACTAGGTAAGTAAGGGGTAATTATATCACCTGCAGATGGCCCTGCACTGCTCAGCAAGTACAAAATCTTCCATGATGGAAAGAACCTCAGAGAGCCCAATGGATGCTTACAATCACTCCACAACAGCACAGGCTGTCTTGAATAATCTGGGGAGAAGCTGGTGTGGCTCTGCTGTGTACTGCAGGGAAAACGACAGCTGCTTCAGGGAGCTTGAACAATGAATCAAAACTCTTGATGGCACTTGTTTTACTGTCTTTTAGTGCCCTTCTGTCAGTCACCCAGCACCATCATTTAATAGAAGTTCTTCACAGGTCATTAGGTAACTCTAAAAGCAAATCCTATAGATGCTGCCTTACAATCCTGATGTCTTCCAGCTTTGGGGTGCAAGCTTGTGGAGAGGAGAGATAAACAGACCACGGGAGGGCCTAGGTTCAGGCACACATAGAGACCTACAGTGTGGAGTAAGGAAAGGGATTTTGGAGATATTAGGCTAAGATCCATAGGACAAGATTTTGGGCAAAACCATAGAAGTCCACTGGTAGAGTGTGCTCATCACAAGAAATGGATACCCAGGACCCCCGAGGACAGCACTTTTCTTTCCCCTGTAGGCATCTTATTCCTATCTTGGCAGTCTATCAGTGTACCCACCATGCAAGCAGCCTAGAGTTCAGACTACTTTGAGGCATTTCCCAGTTCCTTCAATATTCATGAAAGATTTTGGTAAGGTTGGTCGTAAGTATGTAGATGTCTAGTATGTTCTGTTTCTCCATCATATACACCTTCTATACTATAAGTATCTTATTGCACATATGATGAATGAAATGACCACTGTGGGTTGTGCACAGACTTTCCTTTTACCTAAACCCTTGGGAAAATATTGGAAATTCCAGTCCAATTTCCCCTCTTTCTTTCCTTCCCCTGCCTTTTAAAGGACTCTTGATCTCCAACACTTATTGTGTAATTTTTGTCACACAGACTTGGAGGATGGAGAAAGTCAGCATCATGGAGGTGATCACATAGGAAGCTATACTGAGGGAGGCTAGGTCAGTGTTCCCAGACAGAGCTGGGACATGTGGAGAGGACAGAAAGCAGGGTGTCCTGGCTGTGGACAACAAGGAGGTGATGTCATGTTTTGTGTAGGGGCAGGTATGGTGAGTAAAAGGCACTAGAGAAGGTAAGGTATAAAAACAGGGAATTTTATAAAGGGACATTGAATACTGTTGATGTGTAGCTTTTACTCCCCTTTGAAGAGATGCTGATGAGGAAGGTTTGTGTTGCTTCTTAGCTGAGACTCTAGAACTTGACACCACTCAGAGATAGAATGCTTAGTTCTCAGACCTATTTTCTATGCAAAAGGCAGTATAGGTTTGGGGAGAAGCCATTGTCTCAGTTGAATCCAGGTTGTAAAGGTCCAGGACAGTCTCTGAGGACTCTCATCACCCTGAATATGAGGATCTGTCTAGGCTGGAGATCACCTCTTAGTCAGAGTGGAGGACCTGCTATGATGGGCAGAACCAGATACTTCTGGGGGGTAAATGAAGGGGTAGGGGGAGATGTCAGAGCTGAGAAGTGACTGGTTCCCATGGGGTGAGTCTCATGGAAGGATTTCAGTCATCTTGTCAGAATTCCCTCCAGAAGGCTGCCTGATGTTGCAAAGAGGCCCTGGCAATGAGAAGCTACAGTGAAGGGAATGCCTTCCTCAGGGCTTCACCAAAGAGGAAGACACCAAGCCTGAGCCAGTCTGCAAAAGAACCAACAAATGCTCCCACGCTAAAGGACTCAAGCCAAAGGCAAACAGAAACAGTGGACTCCACATCCGCCATGCATGAGCCATCTGCATATATTCTCCTTCTTTCCATGAGACAATGAGAGAAGTACCCAAGAGCCATCCATTTCCCCTCCCCAGCCTATCCACACCAAAAGTCAGACCCACACATCCATCCTGGACTGGGTGGATGGAAGGGAAGATTTGTGAAGTTTTATTTAAAGCTAAAAGGAACATGATAGAATCTTAACTGCAATGGGACTCTTTATCAAAGGTCAGTGACTGGAAAGTCCTGGAAACCTTGATCTACTTCTAAGGCAGCTACTTTGCAATGGAAAGGAGAGGTTCAACCAGTAGTCACTGGAAAACGGTGAAACCATGTTCTAGGTAGAAGCAGAGCTGGCACTCCTAATTACACCAGCCACATTTCTTCTCATGCCCCCCACCCCCCGCATAGGATCATAACTCCTTGAAGGAAGGAACCCTATCTGCATCTTCTCTCAAACACTTGCAGAAGTCTTTACCAGACTGTCATTCTGCAGACATTAGAGTTATCTGACTGTGTCCCCTCGGAACTATGAAGCTTGAAAGCAGAGGCTGTTTTTTTCTGCTGCATCCCCATCTTCAAGAACAGACCTAGAACAGAGGTGTCACTGAATAAATGCTACCTGGACTGTAGAAATTACAAAAGACAGATATCAACTGTGAAGAACTGAATAATGGTCCCCAAAGAAGCCCATATCTTAATCCCTGGACCATATAAATATGTTACCTTTCATGACAAAAGGGACTTTATAGACATGATTATATTGACAAACTTGAGATGAAGAGATTATTCTAGATTATCCAGGTAAACCCAAAGTAATCACAAGTGCCTTTTTATGAGAGAAGCAAAGGAGCCAAAATTAAAAAAAAGAGAGATGTGGTGGCAAAACAAGAGGTAGGGGGGATGAGCTTGAAGTTGGAGGAAGGGGCTATAAAACAATACCATGGGCAGTTTTTGGAGCTGGAAAAGGTAAGGAGTTGGACTTCCCCAGGAACTTCTGGAAGGCATATCATCCTAGCCAACACTTTGATTGTAGACTTCTGGCCTCCAGAGCTGTAAAACAGTAAATTTATGTTGTTTGTAGCCACTGAGTTTGTGGTCATTTCTACAACAATAAGAAGCCAATATCCCAAGGGACCACTGGAGGTATTGCTACTAAAAACCCAAAAAAGAAAGTGCCTGAAATGACATGACACTGGTATTTTGTGCAGCACCCTAAGAAGTAAACAAGAAATAAGGACTGGGACCTGCCAAGCCCCACACTCTCATTATCATGGTAACATTTCGCTAGAACTCTGGCATGTGAACATATGCTCTCTGGATGCCTATTTTCTCCCTTAAATTTCTATGACATTCTCTTGTTAGCTTTTTCAAGCATTGTCTTCCCTTATTTCTGTGTTTATGATGGATTTCTTTTTTTTTCTTCCCTTTGCCTCTGTTTCCTCTAACTGTGCTTCCTGTTTGTTTTGATCTTTGTCACATTACAGGTTATATCAGATGTCTGATAATCCTTGATTTTCTGCTTGTATTTAAAAGTAAAGAACTGAAAAGCCTCCAGGGAGTTCTGAACACTATACCACAGGGTTGTGAACCTTGACACTGCTACTGTTTTGGAAGCAAAAAGATAAGGGAATCCAGTCCCATGGTGAAGCAGTCCATACGTCAGCCTTCCAGAACATACAGCATAGAACACAGACCGGGGAAGGGAGAAGAGTGGATGGGGGCAGAAAACAGATGATAGCCAACATAGGTATCTTCATTCGCATTTTCAGAGAAGAAAACCGAAGATCTAAGAGATAAACTTGGCCTAGTTATAGCTAGTAAACAGCAAAGAAAAATTTAATATGGGAAGCCTACATGTATCTGAGAGTGGAGCTCTTTTACCTCTAACAGGGGGAAGGTCAATCTGGAACAGAAACACTGAGTACATGGAAGGGATATTTGAGTATACATATTTCATTGACTGTATGAAATTCAGCTTTGGGTTTAACTCACATTATTGACCATTTACTACATCTAAGGCCCAGACCCTGATATTAGGTGAGCAGCTACTGCAGGCAAGGCACACTCAGTCCATAATCTCACCGTTATACCACACAGTCTATTATAGACTACACACTGCAAGGTGATTGAAGCCTCCTTCTCTGCAAGGGACATGAAAAACAATTCAACATCTCCCCTGGATTTCTAGACAATGTTAAACTCCCTTGTCCATCAACTGACAAATGGATAAAGAAATTATGGTTTATATACACAATGGAATACTATGTGGCAATGAGAAAGAATGAAATATGGCCTTTTGTAGAACATGGATAGAACTGGAGAGTGTTATGGTAAGTGAAATAAGTCAGACAGAGAAAGACAGATACGATATGTTTTCACTCTTATGTGGATCCTGAGAAACTTAACAGAAGTCCATGGGGGACGGAAAGAAAAAAAAAAAAGAGGTTAGAGAGGGAGAGAGCCAAAACATAAGAGACTCTTAAAAACTGAGAACAAACTGAGGGTTGATGGGGGGGTGGGAAGGGGGGGTGATGGATATTGAGGAGGGCACCTTTTGGGATGAGCACTGGGTGTTGTATGGAAACCAATTTGACAATAAATTTCATATAAAAAAAAACTCCTTTGTTGAGCCTCCATGACCAGGTACTATGTGGTTTCCTAAACCTTCCATTTCATTTCCTTGTCCTAGTCTGTGTTCTAACTGAAAGTAAGCAGCTTTCCTCCCAGAGTCTCTTGCTCAGGACAACCTCCCTTCTTTCTTTTTTTTTTTCTTTAACGTTTATTTATTTCTGAGACAGAGAGAGACAGAGCATGAACAGGGGAGGAGCAGAGAGAGAACCTCCCTTCTTTCTTGCTTACCTGTCTCAACCTCCAGGAATCCATGTTCCCACGGCACCCTCAACTTCTTACCACCTAATATCAGTTGAACACTGTTATCATTGTTTCATTTTCAATCTCATACCTGAATGACTTACCCACTTCCTCTCACTCTTTTCCAGCTTCTTCAAGCATCATGCTGATATGCTGGAATCCCATGTTCAATTCCTACTGGGAGACCATGTGCCAATTATATCCTCACAAACACTGATCTGCCGGGTGGCTTTACTTTTTCATTTTCACATAATGAATTGGCAGATTGGTTTACTCATCTCAACCTATAGTTCATGTGGGGTATCATCTAGCATCCCTTCAAACCTAAAACTTCCTGCATCACCACCTGAAAGGTGGAGAGAATTAGCCAGCCTCCTCCAGATACAGCTCTTTCCCAGACCATTCTGATGTATTTGCTATGTGAATTCAGGTTCAGAGGGCCATGTACTTTGTTAAGAAGTATGGCTGCTTTGATAATGGTGATCTTGTATCCTACAGTCTTGCTAAACTGTATTTTATTTTGTCAGGGTTTTGTCAGGGTTTTAGTGTATTCCTTCAGATATTTTATATATCAGATTGTATGATCTGTGAATAAAAATAGTTTAAATTCTTTTTTTCCCAATATGGGTGCTCTTCATTTTCTTTCCTAATTCCTCTGTCTAGAACCTCCATTAAAATGTTGAAAAGAAAAGGTAAGAGTGGACATCTTTGTCTTCTTCCTGATCTTAGGGAAAAAGTGTTGTTTTTCATCATTAAGTATGATGTTAGCTGGAGGTTTTTCATAGATGTCCTTTATGGGGTTGAGGAAGTTCCCTTTTATTCTTAGTTTGCTAAGTGTTTTTGTCATGAAATTGCATTAGATTTCATTAAATACTTGTACTGCATCTATTAAGAAAACGGTGTGGGTTTTTTTCTCCTTTATTCTGTTAATATGATATTACATGTGTTGATTTTTGTATGCTGAACCAACCTTGCATGTAGATATATCCAACTTGTTCATTGTGTATGATAATACATTTATATACTACTGGATTTTGTTTGCTCATATTTGCTGAGGCTTTTTACCTCTACATTCATGGGAAGTATTAGTCTATAGTTTTCTTTTCTTCTAATATTTTTCTCTTGTTTTGTTATTAGGGTAATACTGGTCCCAAAACTGAGTTGAAAGTGTTTTGTCCTCTTCTGTTTTTGGGAACAGAGGTAAAGTACTGGTATTTAAATATTTGGTATAGAATTCGGGCCATCTGAGACTATTTTTTTCTTTATGGAATTGTTTTGGATTGACAATTAAATTTCTTTACTTGCCATAAGTCTATTCAGATTTTCTATTTATTTATGCGTCAGTTTGGGTACTTTTTATCTTTTTCTCTTGTTTTGTTTTGTTTTCCAGGAATTTATTTGGTCATTTCTTCTATTTTTTCTCATTTCTTCTGAATTACCTAATCTTTTGGGATATAGTTGTACATAGTAGAAATTATGTGTGTGTGTGTGTGTGTGTGTGTTCATTTTCTTTCTCACTTTCACTCCTGAGTTTGGTAACTTGATACTTCTCTCTTTTTTCTTAGACAATATAGCTTAAAATTTGTCAATTTATTAAAGACAAGTTTTTAGTTACTTGATATTCATTATTATTTTTCTTTTCTCTATTTCATTTACTTTCACTGTAATATTTATCATGTGCTTCATTCCTCTTGGTTTGTATTTAATGCATTCTTTTTTCTTCTAGATACGTAGGGTGGAATTTTATGTTATTAATTTGAAATTGTTCTTCTTTTTCAATATATGTGTGTATAGCTACAAATTCTTCTCTGAGCATTGCTTTTGTTACATCCTATGAGTTTTTATATGTTGTGTCTTCATTTTCATTAATTTCAAAGTATGTCCTAATTTCTCTTATGATTTCTTTTTTTTTTTACCGATTTTCTGTTTATGAGTGTGTTGTTTAATTTTGACATATTTGTGAATTTCCCTAATTTCCTCTGTCAATTTCTAATCTAATCACAGGTGGTCAGAAAACATACCCTGTATGCTTTCAATATTTGTATTTTTGCTGAGGTTTGTTTTATGGCCTAGCATATGTTCTATCCTAGGTAATGTTCCATGTGCACTTGAGAAGAGTGAGTGTTTTATCATCATTGGACTATATTCTACAGACGTCTGTTGTTTACAGTGTTGTTAAAGTCCACCATTTCCCTGTTGATCTTTGTCCCAGTGGTTCTATCCATTAAATGTTAAGTTGTCTATTTTCCCCTCACTTCTGTCCATTTTTGTTTCATGTATTTTGAGTCTCTGTTGTTATGTGCATATATATTTAGAATTGTTATATCTTCTCTGTGAATTAAACTGTTTATCATTATGAAATATTTCTCTTTACATTTTGTAATTTTTGTGTGTTTACTGTAAAGTCTATTTTTTTCTGATATTGGAATAACCATTCCAGCTCTCTTATGCTGCTATTTACATGGTATATCTTTCTCCATTCTTTTAGTTAATCAACTTTTTTGTATCTTTGTATATAAACAGTGTCTCTTGTAGATAACACAGAGTTGACCCTTGTTTTCCTACTCAGTATGAAAATCTTTATCTTTTGACTAGATTATGGAATTTCTTAGCATTTAATGTTATTATTGACATGGTTGGATTTATAGGTGCCATTTTTCCTTTTGTTTATTTTTATGTATCTCATTTCCCTTTTTTCCTCTGCTCCACCTTTATTTCTACTTTTACTTACATGGATTTTTTTACTGTAATATTTTAATTTCTTTAGTAATTTAGCCACTTCAGGTCTTACTGTGTATATCTTAATTTAACAAAATCCATTTCATAATTATACTAACTTATTTCTGGTTACATACAGCAACTTTACTTCTATATAGTTCCTTCCCTCACCCTACTTTTTGTGCTGTTATCATTATGTATATCTGTATGTTAAAAACTCACTGTATGAGTCAAGGTACTCTAGAGAAACAGAGCCTGTCTGTGTGTATATGTGTATATGTGTAGTTGTCTTTAGTTCTTTAAATACATTTATATTTGCTAATGAAGTCCTTATCTGCTAACTCCATTCAAAAGCAGTTTCCATACCTGTGTATGGATAACACTTTAGTGTTTCTTAGCATGTACATTATTTTTTGTTAAAACTAAACAATGTTGATAATATATTATAGCAACTCCAAATACTGGTCATTATCTCCCCCAGGGATGATGTTGTTATGTGCTTGGTCACTCATTTTTCAGGGTAGTAACTTGGCTGAACTAACACTGAAGGGTGTAGCTGCCAATGACTCTGCCCAGATTTATTTTTTTGTTATATTTCAGCCTAGTTACCTAAGGGTCACTCCTCAGTCAGTGTGAGCCACATTTTGTTCAAAAGTTACATTTAATTCCCTTTGGCAAGATGGATTTTTACCCTTAACCATCAGATGTGTGTAGCTTATAGGCTGATATTGCAGTTGTAGAAGTGTGTGTGTGTGTGTGTGTGTGTGTGCTTGCCCACTGTTAATAACTTGAACTTTTTAATTTAATTACTCATGAGATGGTGTGCCTTGGGCATGCATGCAGTCTATCAGACTAAGGGATGAAGTAATATTATTTTTAAACCTGGCTTCCTAAGAGTCACCTTGCATCAGAGCAACTTAGTGTTCAGTGTTTGCTCAGAGATTGTATTTCAAGCCCCTAGTGCAAGCAAACCTTCAACCCTTTGTTGACTAACCTGTGTCAGGCAATGGGAATGTTTTCAAGTCTTATCCACATCATTCTCTGCTTTATTCTGATTGGTAGAGTTCAGCACTTGCACACAGCCTTCCCAGCACTCAGGGTTAACCATGATCTTAAAAGGCTTTTCTTGGTATTAGCTTTTTCTCTCTCTGGTTATCTTAAACTCTTTTTCTTTTTCCATTTAGACTGTTGCCACTAGTACCATGGAGCTATTAGTGTCATCATAATCTCTTTCTACCAAGGTCTCCTTTTTTGTGGCAGCATCTTTTTTTTCAATTTTTTTAATGTTTATTTCTGAGAGAGAAATAAACACGAGCACAAGTGGGGTAGGGGCAGAGAAAGAGAGAGGGACAGAATCTGAAGCCGGCTCCAGGCTCTGAGCTATCAGCACAGAACCCAATGCGGGGCTCAAATCCACAAACTGTGAGATAATTACCTGAGCTGAAGCTGGATGCTCAATCAACTGAGTCACCCAGGCACCTCTTTCTGGCAACATCTTTAAGCATGCAATTCTGTACTCTCTTCCAAATAAAGTCAGTCCCCCAAAACAGAGGTGTGTTACATTTATTCCTTCTGGCTTTCCTCCCCACTCTCCTTTGAAAGCAGAAATTCTAAACTACACAGGATCTGATGTGGGGACTGTAGAGTGACAACCTGTTCTGTGAGGAGACACTGGGGATGGGGAAAGATAGCCTCTGGTCATCCTAGCTGGTTTCTGCTGACATAGAACCTCTGCCTCATGGGGAATGTTCTTGGGAGGTGGGGTGGAATCCTTGTACTCTTAACATGATGCACCTGGAGTAGAGCTTCCACCTTATGAGTAGAGGCTGAGTGAAGAAGGGAGTCTTTTCAGCAGTGCCTCCTGGAATAGAGTTTCTGCAATATGGGGCTGGAAGAAATGAAAACTGTCAGCAGTCTGCTCCTTTCTGAATGCAAACACAGGTCCAGACTGGACGATGGAGAAGAAGGAAGCCCATCTTCTTGACTACATCTATCTGTATGGAGTGCCCAAGGTAGAGTTTCCATAAGAAAGTGGGGAGGGATATGGAGAGACCTGGCATTGACTCAAATGCCACACACTCTGTTCTTATCAAGATACAGTGGATGTTGTTTAATGAAATAGTTCTCCATTTGCTGTATGTCTTTAGGAAAATTTCCATAGACTTTACATAATTGGGTTTTTTAAAAATAAATTTATCCCATTAAATGGTGAGGAGTTATGCTTTACTCTTCACTTTTCTATTCTAGAGCTCCATTATGAATCCAGATATTTGAGAAAGCTGTTTGCCCATTAGAAAGTCTGTGAGGTGCTGGAAGTTTGCAGCCAAAGTATTAACTCTTTCAGGAACCCATATGAGACATAAATTTTTCATCCTACCTTCTGATCTTGCACCCCAATTCCACATTGACTCAGATCAGCATGTCACAGACCCTTCAGCACAGGAATGAGCCATCTGATGGCAGCCCCTAGCCACCTCATATCTATCTGACTTTGGGTAGATGAGATAACTTCTTTGAGCTTTAACATTGCTCATCTAGAAATGTCAATACTTCTTTTCAAAGTCATAAAGATTTGGAATATTATGAACTCAACCTCTGACCTGAAGAAGTCCCCTTCTCCATGGCACCACCTTTATCCTTCTACGTTTCCCACAGCACAAAGGAAGCATGGCTCTTGGTTCAGTGTATTTCTTGAGAAGCAGAGAGTGATCAGGACTTGGCTCCTCTTGCCCAAGTCATCCCTTAGGGAAGTCAAAGGCTTTTGTACCACTAAAAAGTGTGGTCCATTTAAAAAGTGGTACTCACAATACTCAAAAACTGAATAATCCAATTTTTAAAAAATGGGCAGAAGACATGAACAGATATTTTTCCAAAGAAGACATCCAGATGACCAATAGACATATGAGAAGATGTTTAACATCACTCATCATCAGGGAAATGCAAATCAAAATTCCAATGAGATATCATCCCACACCTGTCAGAATGGCTAAAATTAACAACACAAGAAACAACAGGTGTTGCCAAGGATGCAGAGAAAGAGGAATCACCTTGCACTGTAGGTGGGAATGCAAATTGGTATAGCTACTGTGGAAAACACTATGGAGGTTCTTCAAAAAGCTAAAAATAGAGCTACCTTAGCAATCACACTAGTAGGTACTTACCCAACGAAAACAAAACAAACAAACAAAAAACTAATTCAAAGGGATACAAGCACCCCAGTATTTATAGGTGCATTATCTTCAATAGTCAAACTATGGAAACAGCCCAAATGTCCATCAACTGATGCATAGATAAAGAAGAAGTGGTATATATATATATATATATATATATATATATATATAATAGAATATTACTCATCCATAAAAAAATAATGAAATATTGTCATTTGGAAAATGTGAATAGAGCTAGAGTGTATCATGTTAAGCGAAACAAGTTAGAGAAAGACAAATGCCATAGGATTTCACTCATGTGGAATTTGAAAAACAAAACAAATGAACATAAGGAAAATTAGTGAGATAAAGAAAAATCAAGAAACAGACTCGTAACTATACAGAACAAACAGATGGTTACCAGAGGGGAGGTTAGTGGGGACAATGAGTTAAATAGGTGATGGGGATTAAGGAGTGCACTTGTTGTAATGATCACTGGGTGCTGTATGGAAGTATTGAATCACTGTATTGTACACCTAAAACTAATACTATACTTATGTTAACTAACTGGAATTTAAATTTAAAAAAATTAAAAAGTACATAAAGTAAACCACAGTACCACACACACAAAAAGATCCAAGTGTTTGTAAACTTATGTGTTGAAGCCTGTGGGAATAGACTTATGCTAAACTCATTAATATGCACTGTATACAAACCCTCAAAAAAAAAAGGTGGTCCATAGACAAGAAACAACCACATCCCAGGAGACAAGAAATGCACAATCCTGGGCCCTGCCCCATGTATAATAAAGATGAGACCTATAAATCTGGGCTTTTAAAAATAGGCTTCCTGGGGGCACCTGGGTGGCTTGGTCGGTTAAGCGTCTGACTTCGGCTCAGGTCATGATCTCACGGTCCGTGAGTTCAGGCCCGCGTCGGGCTCTGTGCTGACAGCTCAGAGCCTGGAGCCTGTTTCAGATTCTGTGTCTCCCTCTCTCTCTGCCCCTCCCCTGTTCATGCTCTGTCTCTCTCTGTCTCAAAAATAAATAAATGTTTAAAAAAAAATTTAAAAAAAGTAAGCTTCCTGGTGATTGTGAGGCAGTTTAAGTTTGAGAAGCATTGTCTCAGGATCTGATGGAAGAATAAATAATCCTTTGCTCCCTGAAAGTTAATGTTTCCTTAATCCAAACACCCTACATTTGGGGGAGGGATAACTGTGAGAGGTAGGAAGCTGTCAGTAAAAACAAAAGAACCATTTTATCTTTAATACTTTAAGTCATCAGGGCACAAACATAAAGCATCACTCTTTAATACCCTCTGTTAGGAAGCAGGAAGTGGAAAAAGGCACTCTCTCTTCTGTAGGTGCACATCACCACCCTGGTGCTCAGCTCAAGCTCAAGGACCCCAAGCTACAATGGTTGCAGAGAGGCTGTTCAAGATACCCTTCATAGAGGTGAAGGAACAGAATTCTCTCTGAGTGTGGGTTTGTTTGCAGCAGCCATGGGATGTTATAGGGGACACCTGTGGCCCTTTGTGAGGAGTATGGGTAAATGGGATGTGTAAAACCCAGTGGCATTTGGCCATATTTGTCCATGTTTGCCCAAGATTGTGAAGCCAGAGGAAGTTCAGGGTATTGGTGTCTTACTGTAGTTACTACTTAGTGAAGTCCATCCTGCCAGATCATACTTTCCCGTGTTAGTTTGAGAGCACTGTAGTAACACAGTGCCACAGAATGGGAGCCTTAGGCAACAGAAATTCATGTCTCACAGTTCTGGAGGTTAGAAGTTTGAGATCAAGGTGTGGCATTGTTGGTTCTTCCTAAAGTGTCTCTCCTTGTTTTGTAGATGGCTGTCTCCTTCGTGTGTCTTCAAATGGTCTTCCCTGCGTGTGTCTATGTCCCAATCTCCTCTTCTTATAAAGACATCAGTAAAACTGGATTAAGACCCACCTAAATGGCTTTCTTTTAACTTATTTTTTCCTCTTTAAAGACTCTATGTCTAAATACAGTCACATTCTGAGGTATTGGGGGTTAAGACTTCAGCACAGGAATTTTGGAGGTACATAATTCAGCCCCTAACACCAACTTTTCTAATAATCTAAAGCTTAGAGAGGTTGACACTTGTCCACATCTGGACAGTTAGTGAGCTGCAAATGAGGACTTGAGGCAGGACTTCCAGTTTGCACAGAGCTACCCAGGGTCTCTCTTCCATAGCTGCTTCCCTTTGCAACTCTCTGGATTCCCCACCCAGCTGCTAAGAAGCTTTTGGTTCTGTTGATCCTACAGGCAATAGTTGTAAACATTAGTCAAGAACCCATTACTGCCCAGACCACTTCAGTGTCCAGTCGAAACTTGTTTGGTGCTCTTCTTGATGACCTCAGGTGGGAGATAGAGCTCCAAGACTAGGGATATACCCATGGTGTTCTCTTGTTTTGTTCTCCCTTTTTTCTTTCTCCTAATTCAGTAACCATGAATGTCCTGCCAGCATCCTTGCCTCTCCCACAGAACCACGACAACTAACCTTCCCACAGTGTCCTCAATAGGCTGGGACCAGAAGACAAACACAGATGTTTAGACAGACACATCATTCTACACTGGCCCCATGCATGGCAAGACCAATATATGGATGTCTTTGGGATGATTGAAATTGTGTTTCCACTAGCAGCTCCAGAACGAACAGTTCTAATTTGAGGCTTTATGAATATTTGTAAAAGAATTTTCAAATTTAGGCTAGTTATATTCCAAAATAATGAGAGTGCATGGCAAGAATGCTAATTATTTTAAGACCTATATCTATGCACATGCTACACTATTAAATTATTATCACCACGTGATATGTATGATGGGGCTGTAGGGCATTGTCCAGATGCAGAGAGGAGTGCTCACTGATCAAAACAGGTGTTATCATTCCTTTGTTCTCTTTTGCTTATTAGAGAGCAGAGCAGAGAATTAATTGTTTTAAAACAACACATACAACATTTTTGCAATTTGATGTCTTGGTGCCCTTTGCTGGGAGTAGGACATCTTTCCCCACCTCCTCTAGCTCTTATGATGATTTCCTCAAATATGCCCATCCCACTATGGAAGGTAAGGCTAGATGCTCACCTGAAATTGAGACCAGAAATCCACTTCTCAGCATGAGATAAAGTGCATTTGAATGAGCTGCTCCATGAGGGACAAACTATCCAGTTGGTATTGTTAAGACTTAATGAGTACACTCCAAGCAACTCTCTGGCAGTTATTTCCCAATGATGTATGACAAGTTGCTGTTTGTACAAGCTTATAAAATGTTACAGAGTTTCATTAATTTGCCCTTCATTATCTATGTAATTCCGCTAATGATTCCATCTACATAGAGTGTTCTGCCCTCAGAGATGCCAGCTTACTGACAAAGCCTATGGAAAGTGCATATTCCATCCTTGCTCAGGTGGCACCTGGACATGGCTCAGGCCCATCCCACTGCTTCTTCACTTATACTTCAAAGTAGAGCAATCTTGTGTTAATAAATGAACAATAACTCCCCATAAGAAACTGCAAATTTATTGGAAAGGTAAGAATATGAAATTAGCAAATCTTTTAATTGTGTGTGATTGCCCCAGAGTGATGAAGCTGTTTATTATTGTCTTTTCTCCAGGCTTAGTCACTTCTATGCTATTTTCATGTCTGTTCTGCTGGTTCAGTCCTAGACAGCATTGACACTGGGCACTGCTGACCCCCGGGGGCAGGAGCAGTGGGCGTGGGGAACTGCAGGGAAGGAGCAGGCTGGTGGGGAGATGCAGGGCCCTGGGTGCAGAATCACATCATCCAAGGGAGAATTTCTGGACCTGGGTCTTGTTGTATGACTGCAAGAGTCATTTTGCCTCTCTGAGTCCCCGTTTACTCATTTGTGTAATGGAGACAATGATTATGTGCTTCACAGGGATGCCAGAAGATTAAATATATAATTATGAAAGGTGCTTGGTAGAGAGCAAAAACCCACCGCAATAAGTTACCTTTCAATCATTAGAGCAGGATAAATGAATCCAGTCCCTAAAAGCAAGCAGCCAAGGTGGGAGCCGGCTGGGGGGTCGGGGGGAGCCTCTTACAAACTCTCAAACCTGCAACATGAATAAAAGACTTTTTTTTAAAATGGGAAAATCCCCAGAAGTGAGGAGACAAGGTCAGCTTTGTTTGTAACATCTTCACCCATAGGAACATAATTGTAACCCTCCCCCACCAGCCAAAGGTCAGGGGGCACTGGATCCTGTGGTGGCTCCAGCTGACAGGCCAGAAGATAGCCAGCTGCATGCCTGAAGTCAAGTCAGTTGAATTCAGCAAGCATTGAGCTCCACTGGGTTCTAGACTGAATCTGAGATATAGACAAGATTTAAACACAGCGCTCAGCATGTTCTCAGTCTATCTGTGGGACTGACATATAACAGTTGTAAATATGAAGTGATTTGGAACCATCAACCTGGAGAGGAGCCACTTAACCCAGATGGGAGGGTCAGCTTCCCAGAAAGAAGACTGAGGACCCAAAAGGATCAGGAGGATAGAGATATGAGGGAGGATCACTGCATGAAAATCCACCGAAGATTCATACTTTAAAAGCACAAGTGTCATTTGCATCAGGATGAGGCTGAACGTGCAGGCTGAGTTGTGTCCTTGGGACTTGGAATGCCCATAGCAGCTGAACTTCAGCCTGCTTCCTGTCCTCTCTTTTTCCTTGTGTTTATTAGGAAATATTTCAAACATTCAAAAAGCAGAGTGAGTTACATGACAAAGTGTTGATATATTTGTCATATTTGCTTCATGTTTTATTTTACAAATAAATCATTTTGAATTGTTATGGTATCCTTACCATCTCTACCAAATCCCCTATGCTTCCTCTTCCCCCTTCCCTAGGGTATTCACTACTCTAAAGTTAGTGTTTGTATATTAGTACCTCATATATATAAATTCATGAGAAGCATATTATATTTTATGGGTATTTTAAATTTATAAAAATGGCATCCTATGCTTTTTCTATAGCTAGCATCTTTCATTGGATTTTATTTTCCTAGATTGATTCATGTGTATCTAGATCATGCATTTAATCTGCATGATATTTAATTGTATTAATATACCAAAACTTAATTATCTATTTTCTTGCTGGTAAGTGTTTATGTTTTATTTGTTTCTATTTTATTGCAAACAAGCCTTCAATGAGCCTCCTTGACATGCCTCCTTATACACACAAGCAGGAGCATCTGGAGGATATTTACCTGCAGGTAGAATTGACAAGACTTAAGGAGTGAACCTTAGTTTGGATAGACATTGCCACATTGCTTTCTGACACAGTTATACCAGTTTGCACTTTTCCCAGCAGAGCCCCCATGCCTGCATCCTTACCAACACATTGGACTATAAGACTTGTTTGTTTTCCTTTTTCCAATATTATGAGAATGAAATGGTATCCTTTTGTTGTTTTTATTGAGTTTTTCTGATTTCTAAGGAGCACATGCATCTTAATAAGTGTTGATGTGCCAGCTGTTTTTCTTCTGAGAATTTCCTACACATGTCATCCTCCACTTATTTTCTTGTATTGTTGTTTTTGTCCTGATCTGTAGGAGTTCTTTATGTATTGTGGTTACCATTATAAGTTTACTTGGCAAATATTTCCTCCTACCCAATGGCTTTTTAAAAATTTTGCTTATTTTGGATTTTTAGAGCAAAACCATCTTATCATTCTAATGCATGAAACTTATCAATCTTTTTCATTTATGTTTGTGTTGTCTTGTCCTTTTATTTTATTTTTTAAATTTATTTATTTTGAGAGAGAGAGAGAGAACATGCACATGAGTGGGGAAGGGGCAGAGACAGAGGGAAAGAGAGAAGCTCAGCCCTCGGCATGTTCTCAGTCTATTTGTGGGAATGACATATAATGATTATAAATATGGAGTGATCTGAAACATCAGATCTGTCAGCACAGAGTCTGATGCAAGGCTTGATCGCACAAATCATGAGATCATGACCCAAGCTGAAAGCAAGAGTTGGATGTTTAACCAACTGAGCCACCGAGGTGCCCTTGTTTTGTCTTTTTAAAAAAATTGTTTCCTGCCCTGATGCAATACAGATGTATTTTCTTCTAAACTTTTGTGGTGGCTTCTGTTATTTTTCACCTTTAAATCTTTAGCCCACAAGGAAGCCCACATTTTGTATAGTATGAGCTCATTTTATTTTATTTTACCATAAGCAAGCCAATTGTCTCAACATGCTGAGAAGTCTATACTCTTCTCCACTGATGTGTAATGCTGTGTTTTGCTTCCATATCACAGGACAAAGGAGACTATTATATGAAATTTTCCAGCCTCTGCTTTTCTCCCTGTTAGGCAGAGTTCAGCTTATTCCCTTATCTTTCCCTCAAAGGAGGGAGAGAGTTCTTCCTAACTGGTTATTTTAACTTCTGCATAGTAGAATTGGGAGGAGAAAACAAGATGAGGACAAAAGATGTGCTAATGTAACATTGATTGAAGAGTTTCTGGGTTTGGAAGAATGTGTGTGGGGTTAGAAAGTGAGAGAGGAGAGGAAGAATAAGAAGGGATGTTGTGGGAATGGGTGTGTGATGAATGTACTACCTGTCACTTAACACCCTTCAGGAAGTGCAAGTAAGGAACAGAGTCCTTTAAGATTGTTTCATTAGTTGTTTTTGGAACAAATGCTTTGGTGGAAAGCATTTCAACTGCTTAGAGATTGAACTACATCTTTATAAGAAAGATTTTATTTCAAAGAAAAGTTACTGGTTAAGATGGCAGATTGAAATTGCAACACAGCAGGAAAACTGACCAACAGCAAGTACAGTTGATTGGGGTTATAATATAATGTAATAAGTTGCAAAAACTGTTGACTAATGAAAGAAATGTGCCATGCAAAAGTGCCTGGGGAAGCAAAGAAAGATTTGAATGCTAATCTTGTTCCCATATCCCAAAAGCCCAGTAATCCTTAAAATGTGTACTAATAACTCCAAAATGGAAGGGAAACAAAGTGAGAGGTTAACCTTTCCATTTTCCTCTTACCTTAAAGCAGAGAGATAGTAGGGGTTGGGGTGAAATGTGTGGAAGGAACAGTACAGAACAGTGTTGGCTCTATCTCAGCATTCCAATTGAATTAATGGCAAAGATCCAAAGCCTAAGAGTACTCCCTCTTACAAATGGGATGTGTATCCCAACTTGGGAGGTTGAGAAGTCCTGATATAGGACATTAAAAAAAAATTCACACGAAGAGCTTAGGTCATTCAACTCAGGGTGTCTACAGTGGGATCTTAGATTCCTCTTGGGTGTTCACCATACCCTCAGGCTACCAAGACCTACCAGAATTCAAAGCATTCAACACCTACCTTCCAATGGTAACTGAAAAGAGGAAACAAGCTGGCCTCTAATGCTATGTGGTGAGAGGGAATGAATCAATCATCCACACTGAGCTATATAAACACAGTAGCATTGCTCAAGCCTGAGCAAGATGAAAAGAAACAACCTCCTACAGCAAATATATATACATGTAATGTATTATATCAAAGGTATATAAAAACTATGAAAACATAAGCAGAAAAATACATGGAAATTAATCATTATTCCTTTATAGAATAAGGTTAATAAGAATATAAATTCAAAAGTTCAAAGAAGACCTAATAAACCAAAGAATGGGACCAAAAGAAGTATTGAATAAGCTAGCCAAAATACCATAACATACCAAAAACAATAGCATGATCATATTATCTCACAACCAGTGAAGTTGTATAAAAAACAAAGAACTAAATAGTCACCACTGACAACTGAATTACAAGAAGAAAGCCTTGGTTTCAAATAAGTAAGTCAATTAGAGGAAAGATGACAGATATGGAAGACAGACAAAGATGATGTAATCTAATGATAACTAGGTCTCTGAAAAGGAGCCTCCAACAAATGGAACAAAACACATATTCTTATACACAGAGAAACATCCACAGAGAGAAAACTTCCCAATTCTGAAGATAAACGTTCATACCATGTCCCATGAAAATCAGATAAACTGATTAACTTCAAGTAGGTCATTTGGTGAAAGGGATGGACATCACGTCAGATTTCTCTTTGGCACTATTTAGTGTTGTGAGTACATAAAAGTGTTTCTAAATATTCTTAGGGAAATAAACTATGACCAAGAATAGTATACTAAACAACTATTTCATTCAAGTATTACAGTTTTAGGGATATCATCTCAAAGGTGATAGATCTCAAGAAACCCAACATTCTTAAGCTCAATTTGAAACAAAACAAAACAAAAACAAAAAAAAACAAAAACAAACAAAAAACCTACCAATAGTGAAAGGCAGTCAATTGAAAAATTTGGCCATAGGGAAGCCAGAAGAGGGTCCTGAGCCTCAGACAAGTTTACACATTGTATCAATGCTAAATAATCAAAATTAACATTTATAAAATAGAACATGAACATTATAAATATTGACAATATAAAAACAATAACTGACTACTATCATGAACTGCAGGGGGAAGCTGATGGGGAATGGTAAAGAATATCATCCTTACATTTCATGGGTAAGTGCTAAATTGAAACTATATAGCATGTAGTCAAAGCATGTAGTTCAAATCACAACATTTTAATATTTTTCATAATCTATTTCTTATTCTCAAAAAGAAGTCTGTTTAATAATAGTATTTTTTTGTAGTGGTGAAATATGTACTTAAAGTGTTCATGGTAAGATTAACAGTGCAGAGAATGGGGTGGAGGCACCCAAGGATGATGGAACCAGTTAGAAGGAGAGATGACACAGACATGAGAAAAAAAGAAGTAAAGAGAAATGAATAGGCAGAAGCAGTAGAGAGGGAGCAGAGATAGATAGAGATGTGGCTGTAGAACCAGGAATACTTGGAGATAGTTTACAGAGTAAACCCTGATGGGGCCAAGCCAGAATCAATGGCAAAATTCCAAGGGCAAGCCTGAGAAAGGCAGGGTCAAGTGCACAGGGTGAGAGTGGTAGTCCTTTGCAAGAGCCACCAGTGGTATTAGGCAACCAACTGGTTCCTCCCTCTCCATTTTTCTTTGGTCCCATGGCCATTGAGTGACAATTCTCACACCTGACTTGGTCCATCTGGCTCAAAGGCCATGGAAAAAATGCCTGCACATGGCAACTCTGGGCAAGTTCTGGCCCCAAGTAACATGAACATGTAGATACTGAGGCAACTTCTGAAACCATGTCTCTGAAATTTCAAAAATATTATATTTAAATCTCAGACAAGTATAGGCAGTCAATACGGGTGGGTCCAAATAACACATGGAACTTTCCAGCCATTTAGCAAATGCTCTTGGCTATTCTTCTCCTCCTACATAGTGAAGTGCCCCAGGCCTGAGCATGGAGGTCCATAAATGAGAACAGCCTCTCTAGTGCTGAGTTGGCAGTAGATGCTCCTGAGAACCTCTCCCCAGGTACAGAGAGTGGACTTTTCATCTTGTTTTTTTCAATCTTTGCCTAACCCTGCTTTGGAGATTTAATAACAAATCTTTGTAAGGTCCATCCTTTGTCAGGGGTGCACAATCTAAGTGCTTTACATGAACTAACTTGAAACACCCCTGTTGCAGCAGATTGTGCTTTGCAGAGGTGACCACAAAATTCCTGCCCATCCTACAGGTAATTGTAGCATGAGACTTTGATGCTCCTCTCATGGAGAAGTTGTGTCTCCTTAAGGGTGGGGCTCTTGTGACTCTTCAGTCAGTAGGATGTTGTGGAGGTGACAGTGGATAGCTTCCAATGTTGGTTTATAAAATATGACAGTTTCCACTTTGTGTACTAGAATATTCTTCAAAGCCTTTCACTGCCATATAAACCCTGAGGTTGCCATGCTGTGATGAAGTTCAAATTAATTCACCTGGAGGGACAGCATGATGAAGCCCTGAGGTTGCAAGAGGAGAGCAGTTCTAACCATCTCTAGCTGCTTCACTACTCACCTCTGGTTCCAGCTCCCACCACTGTCTGACCACCACAATCCCAGCAGAAAACCCGAGCTAGAACTGTCCAGCAGAGACCTTCATGAACTGATGACCTACTGTGTGATAACATGAGAAACTGAGATAACATGATTTCTGCCATTTTAAACCACTACATTTGGTGATTTATTATGCAACAATACATAACCAATACCTATGACACAGGAACTTTTATTATCCCCCATTTAATCAATAAAGATACTGAGATACCGAGAAATTAAATAACTTTCTCAAGGTTATGCTGCTACTCAGTGGCAGAGCCAGTATTTTAATCCCCAAACTGTCTGGTTCCAGAATACTTGCTCCTAACCAGTGTTCTATATAACTTGTTGCAGAAACTAGATGGAAGGAAAAAAGTTGTGGAGCCAGATGTGCTTATGTTCTGTCCTAGCTCCCATTCAGCTACTTTACCTTCATTATTAAACTCTGCACTTTAGAGACCTCTGTGTGCAATACTCATGAGACCAGCACTATGATTTTCATAGCGCCTGACGTGTTCCTCTTGGTTGCTGAATGTTTTCCTTCCCTAAAACTGTAGTGTCTGTTTCCTTAATTACACAATAGAGTATAAAGATCTGTTCAGTAAAATGTATAATCACATTGTGCTTCTTAAACAGGCTCAATAATAATCAGCACCAAATTAGGCAGGGGTAATCACAGGTGGAGGAGGTCTGTTTTTGTCATCAAGGTCATTCCTCCCCCAGATAAAGATAACAGGGAACTATCAGAGAGCTGAGAGGAAACCGAAAACCTAACTTCATATGCAAAAGGATGCCTCATCTTCTGGATGGTTCTATCTAAAGGGAAGCCTTTTGTCATATCCTGGGGCCAGCAGCATCATTCAGGTGCAGCCTCAGCTGATATGTCTGAACAGCAGACTTCATCATGGTGGCAAGAACTGTCCATTGCCCCTCCTTGCCATTATTCAACAATCTTTATGAAGTTTACATGTCATACAACGGAGTAGTCTTAGAATTAGAAATTTAAAAATGAGTGGTTTTTAAAATTACATCCTTTTCTTCTTTGTGAATTAGTGTGATGGAAAAAGTTATTTATGCTTAGCTCTGTGTATTAGGAAAGTAGATCTCAGGGAAGATCCTTTATTTGAAAAAGAACAGGAAGAGACAGAGGGGAAAGATTAGAGAGGAGGAGGCTGGAGCCAGCACAGTAGAACAGAGCATATGGAGAATCCTAGAGAGATAGCAGACCCGGGGCTGGCAGGTTCTAAGAACAAAATTCCATTTTCCTGTGCACATGGCAAGAATACCCACCCTCTGGCTTCCCCAAGAAAACTTCCGTTCAGCATACACTGCTGTGGAGTTGGAATCAGGGCTTCTGCTGCTACATTATTTGGTTGTGGTCAGTGATGGGTGCAGTGAAGTGTTGACTCTGGCCTTATGTGGGTATGGGAAGACAGAGGCTGTCCACAGAGTATGTGTCACTTCAGCTCACACCAGTAAGCACATGAATCACTTGCAGTCATGGTGAACATGTCCCACCTCAATGACTCGTTTACTTACCTGATCATTCTTATCTTTATTAAGAAATGTTGCACAGTACATCACTGCTTAGCATTTAATTGTAGGATCATTTTTCATGCAGAAATAATTTGCAAGTAAAACAACACTCTTAAGACTTGTGATAGCAGTGGTTCGGTGGCTTAGTCAGTTAAGCATACAGCTTTGGCTGAGGTCATAATGTAATGTTTCATGAGTTTGAGTCCCACATTGGGCTCTCTGCTGTCAGCTCAAAGTCTGCTTTGGATTCATTCTCTCTCTCTCTCTCTCTCCACCGCTCATTCATTCTTTCTCTCTCTCTCATGTAAATAAACATTAAAAGAATACTTTTGATAAAATTATAGAGAGTAGCAGTTATCTTTGTGACTACTTAAAAATTGTGTTTTCCAAGATATGTAATGTCTCCAGAAAAAATGTGCCATGAAATTCAGTTTTTATATGAGGAAAACATTCCCACTGCAGAAATTCTCTGACAATTTCCTAAAATCAAGAGAAGATATTTTTTGTCACTACAGTATGTGTGTGTGTGTATATATATATGAAGAAAAGACAGAGCAAAAGGCCAGCAAATAGGAACAGAGAAGTTTAGACAGTAGCACAATGGCTCTCTTACTTCCACTGCATCAGGATCTCCTGGAGAATTGCCTGAACAAGGCTGCTGGCCTTATCCCCAGAGTTTCTGATTCAGTATGTCCAGATTGGAACCCACTTTTATGCTGTTCCTGCTGGTCCAGGGGACCACACCTAGAAATCACTGGTGTGCTAAGAAGCATGCTTTGACATTGAAGTTAGTCAGCACTAGATTCAAATTCTTCCAATGTCATTTACTTGCAGGTAACCTTGGGTACACTATCTAATTTATCTGATTATCCTTTTGCTTTCTTGTTAAATAAAAAATAACAAGATGATTGTGGGGATTAAATGAAATTGTATAAGCAACAGAGTCGAAGGGCATCAGTGTAAACATTTGATAAATATTAATGATTTTGCTTAATCTTCATTGAAAACTATCCCAACTACTAAGTATTTGCCTCTTTAGGAAGCTATGTAGGAAAATAGAAGTCTCATAATATTAAATAATTGATTCATTCTTTAAAGAAGCATTTAAGCATTTAGTGTATACTAGACTTTAGGTTACATACTGGAAATTGTGTTATATAATTGTTTTAGTAACTTGCAATAAGTAACTTCCAATAAGCTTACCTTTTGGAAAACTCTTGGTTGGCTAAATGAGCTAAATGTCAGTGTGGAGAATCTCCAGTATCAGGACAGGAACTGGTAGCGCACAGGCATAGGCACCTGGCGCCGCAGCTTCCGGACTCCACCACTACCAGCGGCCATAACGCGGGGTGATTAGAATTGTGTTTATTGATCAATTCTTGAGATGCTAGTTCAGGCCAAGCCCAAGATTTATCTACATGCACTTGCTAGATTCTCTGATGGGAAAAGTTCATTGTTTCTCCACTTAGTAAATAAACTTAACTCGAAGATAAACACTTCCTCCACTATGTTGGAAATAAAAGTTTCTAAGCAGGAATTGGACAGACGATCTGTTTCGTTTAAAGAGAATCATCTTGCCCATGGAAACATGTTGAAATAAAGGTGATGGTGCAGATGCTGTTGACTTGATATTTTGAGTTTAGCCACTTTCCCTTGTGTGACTTTGGGAAAGGGGTATGGCGTGATTTTACTCTTCTAAAAAATGGAGAAAATAATATCTAATTTTCAAGACTCTTGTAAGACCAGACACAATTTATGTGAAGGACTTTTAATAAATTTAGTATATTTTGACAACTGTTTTTCAGACAGTTGCAGTAGTAATTTAAGATATAACTTGTGCTTTTTTATTTCAATGATCCCAACCCCAGTACTTTCTGCAGACCGCAGACTTCATTCACTTGTGTTTATCTTAAATCCCAGGGTCTCTAACTACTTTCTTTTCTAACTCTCTTAACAATGAGTTGTTTAAAGAAGCAAAAATAAATTACACTATTAGATCAGATAATCAGTCCTGAATTAGATAGGAATGACTCCTACAGGACAAGGCAGGACAGACACCTGGTTATCCTGCAACTAAACCTGATATTCATTAATAAGTATATTTTAGTGGTAAATTTAATCTGCAGAACCAGTTGTCTTTTTCCTTCTACTTCCATTTTGCCTCATGATCTGCCTCTTCTTTTACCTCCCATTTCTCACTTCAATTCAGCTTGCACACCCATCCTACAATACAAAGAATGTGCACAGTGTGTGTGTGTGGGGGGGGTACCCTACTTGTCAAATGCCATCTAAGTAAAAGAGTTATAGGAATTATATAAATGATCCATTAATACTTTTCCCACATCTTATTTTTTTCACAGCAAACTTTTGAAGCAGTGATTATCCTTTTTATTAATATATAGTTATAATGTTATATAAGTTGCCCAAGATTACACTCTGTTTCAGAAATGTTCCCCAGAAACAAACACTAAAAAAGAGTAAGAAGTGTAAGAAGTTTGGGAAGGAAAGATTAACACTTGAGAATAAAAATGAGACTGAGAAAGGGGCATCTGTGTGGCTCAGTCATTTAGGTGTCTGACTTCAGCTCAGGTCATGATCTCGCAGTTCATGGATTTGAGCCCCACATTGGGCTCTGTGCTGACAGCTCAGAGGCTGGAGCCTGCTTCAGATTCTGTGTCTGCCTCTCTCTCTCTGCCCTTCCCCTGCTACTGCTCTATTTCTCAAGAATAAAGATTTTTTAAAAAGTTTTTTGTTGTCTTTTTTTTTAATGAGACTAAGACATCAGGATGGGGCAAGGTGAGCCTCACATCTCAATGACATCCAACAATCCCCACCAGTCCAACTGTAAGCTCAGAGCAAACACTGCCTGATGGAGTGGCCAGACTCTGAAACCACAGACATGCTTTGCCGTTGGCTGAAGCTGCCCAGGGAAAGCAACCTCAGCTTGGAAGCTAAAGTTGTCTTAAAACTTTTAACAGCTGAGGGCTATAAGCTAACTGCACTCTTTACAGGGAGGTCTGAGCAGTGCTGCCATACCAGTAGAGTAGCAGTAGTGTCAAAGAGACCCCTCCTATCTGACCCCAAAGTTGATTCTTTCCATCACTTCAAGTTAAATGCTGCACTTGAGTGGTGAGGTCTACTGAGGAATTTTAATTACATTCCATAGACACTTAGGATTCTGGAATCACAGAAGGATGCCTATAAACACATTCAAGGTATTCAACATCATCGCTTAGTTCTGTCTCTTACCTGCTGTTTTAGCCCCACATACATGTGGAGAAGGTGAGGGTTAACCAAAACCACCTTCCCCAGTCTAACTTTCACCAGAACCTGGTTTTGAGGTGGCAAAAATTTGCCCAGATATTATTAAAAACAGTAGTTTAATGTTATTATTATATCACATTGGGGACCCAGAGGTAGGGAAAGGATTTAGTGAGAGGCAAGGTCCGATGCAGGCACCAAAATATCAACACACAATTATTAAATGTACAGTGTTTTTCTAATTGTCTTTAAAGACTTTAAGATTATTTCCTGATATCAGCACTACTTCTGATCATTCAATTCCATTTTTCTTTCTTTTGTGCCACTGGTTTTGGATCATAATAAAAGCCCACAGACTCCAACATAGTGAATAAAATGTTTTTTTAAAAAAATACTATAAACAAACTCAAGCATTTTCCAGTAGATTTGCAGAAGCTACATCCAAACTCCAAGGTAAAGTAAAAAATGTCCTCTGTAATTTTCAGTTTTCGTTCTAATATGAAAAAAGCTTGAATAGTAACTCCCATTCTTACTATAATATAAAACAGGACAAACTGAAAACCAACAACTTTGCTTAGACCTATCAGAGAACGAACATTGAAGGGCAGATTGCCACCCCATAATGTGGAGAAACCAGTAGATAGAGTCAGACACAGTGGCAATCACTTACCTCAAGTGGAAGCTGCTGGAACCAAAACCTAGTAGAAACGTGTAAATGCTAATTTGACATATTGCTGGAGGTTAAGAGTGGACCAGCTTAAGACCGAAATCCTCCTAAGGGCCACAGTCTTAGGGGACCCTAGAATTTTCTGAGCTTTATCTCTAGGAAACTCACTAGATTCTTATGGTGAAAATGTAGAAAGTTGTTCTTAGGACTCCAGCAGAGGGAGGGGAAGACTAACCTTTGTGAAACCAATCCACAGACTTCTCCATAACAAAAGCCTAGTCTCCAAGGAGAAGAACTTGTCAGAGACTTATCCTACATGGGAAATGGACTTACTCCCACTCCAGGCCCCTCCACATTTCATGTCTCATCTAAGGAGAAAAAAATAATCAAAAAGGCTCAGAGCTTCAAGGAAATAGATTGTGAGTACTTTAGCAAGGGAATGGAGTAGAGAACAGAAAAACAAAAAGTTATATCAATGGAAAAATATTTTCAAAGATCACAAGTCAGAAAAAACCAACAACTAAGATTTAATAAAAAAAAATACAGAATGTTACTCCTAACCAACACTTTACCATTATACTAATGAGATCACAATATAATAATAGCCATAAATTAAAACCTAAAAAGTTACAAGACACACACTCTCAGAGGAGGAGTACATAGGAAAGCAATAAGGTCAAGTAGAGGCATAAACAAGGACATGAGAGGAATTTGAAGGCCCCGGTACTCATAGCTTCAGCAAAAATTAACCACAGCCCAACTTCATGGGCTCATTAGTAATCTTGATGAAACTAAGGAAAGAATCAATGAACTTGAAGACAAGACTACAGAAACTTGCCAAAATAAGTGCAGAGGAAAGAAGAACAGTAAAAGAAAATGACTGTTGATAGTAATTAGCATTATCATCAAAAGATAATTTGATGATACAACAAAGAATTTATTCAGAAAAACAAAAGAAATTATTCATAAAATGGGGAATAACATCAAAAGATATAGTATGTGAGTAATTAGTATATCAGATAAAGAATGACTGAATGGAGCGGAAGAAATATTTAAAGTAGTAATGTCCAAGAACTTTCCAAAATATAATAAACTGTTCTTTAAAAGTGAACTTTTATTAGTTAAAAATGTATATTGTAAACTGTAGGGCAACCACTATATTTTTAAAATATTGTTTGATGTGGTAAGAGAAGACACAAAATGGATTCATAAAAATGCTCAAATAAAACAAAAGAAGGCAGAATGAAGGATAAAAGTAAGATAAGGAAGAAATGCAATCAATAGAAAACATTTACACAGATAATCCAAGTATATTAATAATCATTTTAATGGGAATGATCTAGCAACATCAATGAAAAGACAAATATTGTCAGAGTTGACTAAAACAAAATAAGACTCACCCTAAGTTATCTATAAGAAATCCACTTTAAAATTAAAAATAAAGATAAAAAGTAAAGAAATAGTGAATACAGTACCAAGCTAACACTAATCAAATGAAAAGTGGAGCAGCTATATTAATTTCAGACAAAGCAGACTTCAGAACAAGCAATATTATCAAGGATAAAGAGAGATATTACATAATGATAAAGGATTTAATTCACTAAAAAGACAAGAATCTGAAACATGCAGGTACTGAAAAAATAAAAACAAAATAGAATCAAAATACCTGAGTAAAAAACTGATAAGTCTGAAGGAAAACTAGACAATGCAGCTGTTATAGAGTTCAACATCCCTCTTACAGTAATTGATAGATGAGGCAGCCAGAAAATCAGTAATAATATATAGTTGAACAGAATGGCACCATCAATCAACTGGATCTAACTAATATGTATAGAATATCCAACAATGGCAGAACACATACTCTTCTCAAGTTCAAGTGGAACATTCAACAAGATCTGGGCCATAAAACACACTGTAACAAATTTAAAAGAATAGAAATCATACAAAGTATGTTCCCAGACCATAGTGGGATTAAAGTAGAAATTAATAATAGTTGAAACATTCCCAAATATTTGAAAATTAAATATACATCTTAATAACACCTGAGTAAAAGAATAATTCTCAAAACAATTTTAACATTTTTAAATAAGTAAATTTAAAAAAAAACTCAGCAAAATTTGTAGTATACAGTGAAAGCAATACTTATGGGTAAACTTATAGTAATAAATACATGCATTGGAAAAGAAGAATAACACCATATCAGTAATATAAACTCTCACCTTAGTCAACTACAGAAAGAAGAGTAATTTAAGCTTAATGCAAGCAGAAAAATAAATCAATAACAAAAATTAGGATAGAAAATGAAATTGAAAATAAGACAATAGATGAAATCAACAGAATGATTATTTGAATAGATCAATAAAGGTGAAAAACCTTGTGTCAAGCTAGACAAGAGAAAAGAGAAAGTTACAAATTACAGTATCAGAAATGAAAAAATATCATCATAACTAATGGCTTGAACATTAAAAGAAAAATAAAGAAAAGTTATGGATGACTCTATTGCTTTAAGTTTTATAACTTAAATAAAATGGAGCAATTTCCTAAAAGATACAAAGGATACAAGGAAAAATAAACTGAATAATCCTTTGTCTAATTAAAGAAATTGAATTAATAATTAATCACTATTCAAAAACAGAAATTATCAGACTAAAATACTTTCACTGGTGAATTCTGCCTAATATTTAAATAAGAAATAATACTAAATCCTGACAATCATATCCATAAGATAGAAGCAGAGGAAACATTTCCCACCCATTCTATGAGGCTGACTTTACTGTAAGACCAAAATCAGGTAATATCCAAGGAAAGAAAGCTACAGACCAATTTCTCACATGTAAAAATCCTCAACAAAACATTAGTGAACTGAATCCAACAATGTAAAAGAGAATTATACTCTAATTCTCAGCCTAAGTTGGAAATACAGTATGGAAATACAAACCTGGTTCAACATTCAAAAGTCAATCAATCTCTGCAGACTGAGTGATATCAGTAAGATGACAGAGTAGGAAATACCGGTCTTTGTCCCCCAACATGAAATAAATAGATGATAGCTAGATAGATGATAGATAGATAGATAGATAACCATGAACAAAACTAGTCCTGGGAAGGCCCAAGAGTCCAATTAAGAACATATGGCAACAGAGTGGAGCAAAGAGAGAGACAGAGAGGCAGAGAGAGAGGGAGAGAGAATACACAAAGAATCACTGGGAAAGAATTACATAAAACTGAGAAGTCTAAAGATGACAACTAGGAAAAAATGTGAGCACTATCTGTATCAGACATGTAGCTGGTGTCAATACAGCCCACCTGAGGGCTTCTCTTTAGAGAACCCTGGAAGACTTTGCCAAGAAGGGCCTCAACAGCTCCCATAACAGCTGTGGAGAATCCACAGCTTTCACAATAGAGAAGCAGGTAGTGTTCATCAGTGTGGATCCCAGCAGCTTGCTCCACAGAAGACATCCACAGCTTTCACCACTGAGGTACACAACAGCTCACACTCCATGGCTGGCTCTGCAGCTTCTCTGTACATGCCCAAGCTCCAATATCTGGCTCTATGGCTTCTCCATGTGCACCTGTGTGTTGGGTATAACTAGCACAATTGCTGCAGGCTAACCAGTGTCCCAAACCTCAAAGTTGCTGTCTCTCCATATGTAACAACGTTTTGACTGCTCAGTGTGCACCCTCATCACCACCAGAGCCACTACCAGAGCCACTACCACTCTTAATTAGCCATGACTGCAGATCCAGGAACCACTGTCACTCCACAAGAGCCCACACTGCAGTCTCTGCCTCTATGGCTGCTCTAGGTACCCATGACTCAGGCCATGGAACCATAACTTCTGCAGGCTAGCCAGTGCTCCAGACTCCCACATATCAGATATTAGTACTATCATCAGCATAAATGCTCTCACAAACTAGATCACGTGCTGAGGAGGATCCTCTTGGCCATAACCACCCCTATGGGAGACAAAAGGATCAGGTGGTTCACAAGAGACTTTGCCACTGAAAATGACAACAGCCTTTACCAACACTGTAGCCTACCTGCACTTTGGCCATTGAAGATCCCCAAAATACTTATCAAAGCTGACTTCCATTTATGGAGTGGCATGGAGACTATGTTGTTGGAACTATGACTGCCATACTTCACTCAACCATTACCCTCATATCCACCCACAAATGAAAGCCTTTCCCCTTAAAAACCATCCTGTAAAGACAGGAAGAGTTGTCTGTTCCATCATAAACATAGTTATCAATGAAAGTCTACAAGAAACACAAAAAATCAGTAGAATAAGACACCACCAAGGTAACACAATAAGAAACTAACAAACCTTAAATAAATAAAGACTATGAGTTGTTGGGGCGCCTGGGTTGGCTCTCTCAGTTGGCTAAGCGGCCAACTTCGGCTCAGGTCGTGATCTCATGGTCCATGAGTTCGAGCCCCGCGTCGGGCTCTGTGCTGACAGCTCAGAGCCTGGAGCCTGTTTCAGATTCTGTGTCTCCCTCTCTTTGACCCTCCCTCATTCATGCTCTGTCTCTCTCTGTCTCAAAAATAAATAAATGTTAAAAAAAAAGAGTATGAGTTGGCAAAGAATTAAAAAATATTGCTTTAAGGAAGCTCAGAAAGCTATAAGGGTACACAGACAACTCAACAAAATCAGAACAACAATGAATGAACAACATGAAAAGTTCAGCTAAGAAATAAAACTAATAAAAAGAAATAAGTCTATTAGCTGATGAGCACAATGAAAGAAATGAAAAGCATAATAGATAGCATTGACAGTAGACTTGATTCAGCAGAAAAAGAATCTGTGAACTGAAAGACAAGTAATTTGAAATTATCCAGTCAGAGAAGTAAAAGAAAAACATTAAAAAGTCTAAAGAAAGTCTACATGAATTCTGGGGTACCATCAAATTAAACAATATTTAAATTATCATAGCCCCAGAAGTCAAAGAGGAGAAAGGGGCAGAAAGCCTATTTAAAGAAATAATGGCTGAACTTCCCAAATCTGAGAGGAGATATGGATTCCAAATACATGAAGCTTATAAGTCTCCATACAAATTCAATCTAAAGACATCACCAAGATATATTATAATGAAACTGACAAAAATCAGAGACAACAAGAATGTCTTGAAAGTAGCAAGAGAAAAAAAAATCATCTCATACAAGAGAACTCCATAAAACTATCAGTAGATTTCTCAGCAGAAACTTCCAAGCAAGAAAAAAGTAGATTGATATTTTCAAAGTGCTAAAAGAAAAAAACACTGTCAACCTAGAATACTTTACCCAGCAAAGTTCTCCTTCAAAAATGAAAAGATAAATATGTTCCCTGGCAAACAAAAGACAAGGGAATTCATCACCATTTGGCCTCCCTGCCTTATCAGAAATGCTAAAGAGAGTTCTTCAAGCAGAAATAAAAAGGCACTAATTAGTAACATGAAAACATATTAGAGTATCAAACTCATTGGTAAGATAAGTATATAGTCAAATTCAAAATACTCTAGTACTGTAATGGTAGTGTGTAAATCACCTAACTTTAGTGTAAAAGTTAAAAAACAAAAATTTTAAAAATAAGTTTAGCTACAATAATTTTTTAATAGATATACAATATAGTGTCTGGGTGACTCAGTTGGTTAAGCATCAGACTTGATTTTGGCTCAGGTTATGATCTCATGGTTCATGAGACTGAGCCCTACATAAGGCTCTGCGTTGTCAGCATGGAGCCTAATTCAGGGCTTTGGATTCTCTCTTCCACTCTCTCTGCCTCTTCCCCCTTCCCCCCAACTCTCTCTCAAAATAAATAAATAAACTTTAAAAAATAGACACACAATATTAAAGATGTAAATTTTGACACCAAAAACATAAAATATGGAGAGAGAGAGTGAAATAAGTCAGTCAGAGAAAGACAGATATTGTATGTTTTCACTCATATGTGGATGTTGAGAAACTGAACAGAAGACCATGGAGGAAGGGAAGGGGAAAAAATAGATACAAACAGAGAGGGAGAGAGGCAAACCACAAGAGACTATGAAATACAGAGAACAAACTAAGGGTGGGGGTGGGGTAGAGGGAATGGATTATGGGCATTGAGGAGGACACTTGTTGGGATGAGCACTGGGTGTTGTATTAAGCCAATTTGACAATAAATTATATTCATTAAATAAATAAATAATGAGTGAGAATAAAGGCAAAGTTTTTTATGCAGTTGAAATTATCAGCTTAGATTGTTATGAGTTTAAGATATTTTATGTAAGCTTCATGGTAATGACAGAAAAAAACTTGTAGATACATAAAATATAAAGAAAAAAGAATCAAAGCATTATCACTACGGAAATAATCAAATTACGAAGAAAGACACAAAAGAGGAAGAAAGAAAGGAATTATAAAAGTCAGAGAACAATTAAGATGGGGAGAGTAAGTCCTCACCTGTCAATAATCACATCAAATTAAGTAGATTAAATTATCCAATCAAAAGACATAGAGTTGGGTGAATGGAATTTAAAAAAGGCAAGAGATTAACTACAAGAGACTCACTTCAGCTTTAAGGTGAAGGGATGCAAAGCAATATTCTACGCAGATGAAAACTGAAAGAGAGAGAGAGTGGTTATACTTTTATCAGACAAAATAAATTAAAAAATGACAAGAGACAAAGAAAGTTATTATATAATGACAAAGATAGCAAATAATCAAGAGAATTTAACAATTCTAAGTGTGTATGCACTCAATATCAAGCATTTAAATATATTAAGCAAATAACAATTTGAAAAGGAAAATAGAAAACAACACAATAACAGGGATTAATACCTCACTTTTGACAATTGGTAGATAGTCCAGATAGAATATAAATGAGGAAATTATAGGCTTGAACATATTGGACAGAATACAGAATATACAGAGCATTCCACAGAAAACACATTCTTATCAAGTGCACAGAGAACATTCTTCACGACATATTCTATGTTAGGCTATGGAAGAAATCTTAACAAATTTAAGAAGATTGAAAATTTGGCATATCCTCTCTAATCACAATAGTATGAAACTAGAAATCAATAACAGGAAGAGAACTGATAATATGTGTTACTTATATGCAGAAGTTAACATTCTGAGGTACAGCCAATGAGTAAAAGAAAAAAATCAGAAGGAAGTAAAAAATATCTTGAGACAAATATGTAAACACACCAAACTAATGGGAGTAACAAAAGCAGTTTTAAGAAGAAAGTTTATAATGCCTACATTAAGGATATACATGTAAGGATGTTTACATTGATAAATGCCTACATTAATAAATATAAGATCTCAAATAAACAGCCTAACTTTTGACCTCAAGAAACTATAAAAAGAACAATAAAATAAGGTTAAAGTTGACAAAATGAGGAATCAAAAAAGGTCAGAGTAAAAATAAATGAAACAAAGACTAGAAACACAATAGATCCATAGGCAGAAGCTCTCCCTTCTGTATTCCTATGTATGCAGTGTGCTTTTCCTTGCCGGCTTGGACTGTTCCTGCTTAGACAGTCAACATTTGTCTCTCCCTTTAACTGAGTCATCATCTTAGTCCAACTAAGGCAGTTGATATAACGCATAGGTGGAGGAAGGCCCCACGGGGGCCAGAATGGTCCTGGGCACGTTTTTGCTTTCCTCGCGGTCAGCACCCAGAAGAGATGGACACCAGAGACCACAGGCCAGTGACTCTTGGCTTCCCAAATGGCCGAAGTTACCTCTTTTAGGAATCTCTGCAGAACTGGGGGTACAATGACTTTGAGTTTGAGCTATTAAAGTACTTCTTCATACTCTGAAAAAAAAAAATAGAAAAGATCAATGAAATGAGTTTTCTTTTTGAAAATATAAACAAAATTGGCAAACCTTTAAGTAGACTAAGAAAAAAAGAGAAAAGACTCAGTAAATAAAATTAGAGAGGAAAGGGGAAACATTACAACTGATACCACAGAAATACAATGGATCATAAAAAAATAGTATGAACAATTATATACTAACAAATTGGACAACCTTAAAGAAATGGATAAATTCATAGAAACATACAACATACAAAGACTGAATCATGATGAAAAATAAAATCTTAAAAGACCAAGAACTAGTAGGAGTTTGAATCAGTAATCAAAACCTCTCAAAAAAGAAACACCCAGAAAAAAAGAGCTCCATGGGTAAATTGTATCAAATATTCAAATAGGAATTAATGGCAACCCTTCTCCAACTCTTCCAAAACACTGAAGAGGAAGGATCAATTCCAAACACATTTTGCAAGATCACAATTACCCTGATAGTAAAGCCAGACAAGCACACTACAAGAAGCAAATTTACAGCAAATTCAACAGTATACAGAAAAAATCATACACCATAATCTAGGAATTAAGACTTGTTCAATGTATATAAATCAGTAAATGTGGTATATCACATTAACAGAATCAAGAATAAAAATCACATGATTATCTCAATAGATGCAGTAAAAGCACTTGAGAAATTCAACATTCTTTCAAGATCAAACCTCTCAATAAAATCAATAAATATATAAGAATCTACCTCAACATAATAATACTGGTATTTGCAACAACATGGATGAACCTACACGGCATTATGCTAAGTGAAATAAGCCAGATAGAGAAAGATAAAAATACTGTATGGTATCACTTTTATGTGTAACCTTTAAAAAAATAAATAAATAACTCAGTAGAATAAAATTGAATACTGATTGTCAGGAGCTGCGGAGTGGAAGAAATGTTGGTCAAAGGTTACAAACTTTCAATTTTAAGATTAATAAGTCTTGAGGATCTAATGCACAACATATAACATTGTGAGATGATAGATGTGTTTATTTTTTTAGTATTATGAAAAAGGATATGCTTTCCTCTTAAGGTCAGGAACAAAGTAAGAATGTTGTCTATCACCACTTCTTTTCCAATATCATTCCAGAATTCTTACCCAGTTATCATAAAGCAAGTAAAAAATAAATTGTATATAGATTAAAAAGGAAACAGATAAAACTATCTTTGTTTATAAACAGCATGATCTACATAGGAAACAATTAAAAATCTATCAAGAAAGAAAAAAAAACCCTTATAATACCAATAACTGAGTTTTACAAGGTCAAAAGATGTAAAGTTGACATTAAAAGTCAGTTGTTTTCCTATGTATCATCAGTGAACAATTGAAATTGAAATTTGAAAAATACCAACTATATTAGCACTTTAAAAATAAAATACTTAACTATAAATCTAACAAAACATGTATAGGATCTTTATGCAGAAAACTATAAAACCCTGAGGAAATAAATCAAAGATCTAAATAAATGAAAGATTTTCCATGTTCTTGGATTGGAAAACACAGTATTCTTAAGTTGTCAATGCTTCCCAAATTGGCATAAAGATTTAGTCCAATATTAATCAAATTATTCACAAACTACTTTGTAGATATTGACAAATTGATTCTAAAATTTATATAAAAGAGAAAAAGATCTAGAATACAAATCTGAAGGGGAAAAACAAAATTGAAGAATGCACTCCATATAATTTCAATATTTACTGCAAAGGTACAGTAATCAAGACAGTGTGGTATTGGTGAAGAATGATATTGGTATGTATATCAATGAATTAGAATAAAAAACTCATAAATAGACCCACAACAATACAGTCAACGGATGTTTCAGAAAAGCATGAAGGCAATCCAATGGGAAAGTGACAATCTTTTCAACAAATATTACTGGAATCATCTTCAACCTGTTGGTGAGTAACGGATTGCCATTCCTTTCCTTAGATGGACAAACTCATCTGACACCAGACAGATGAGAGTGACAGTTTACTACTCATATATGAACACAACCTGGAAGAAAAAGACATTGAACTATGCAGTATCGCAAAGGAGTTACACTTTTTGGAGAAAGCAGGGGCTGTGAGGGGCAGGCTTTATATTCACAAAAAGATGGAAAGACCCCTGGTCACCTCTGGAGGCCTTGATTGGTTTAATTCCTTAGGCTGACAGTGAACTGAAGCCCACTACGCAGGAATAACAAGAGACTATGCCTTGTTCCCATGATAAGGAAAGTGTTTTTTTCCCTTTTATTTTGTTTTTTGGTTTTTGGTTTTTTTGGCTGGGAGACCATATCAATGTGAGCAGACTGGGGAAGAAGACTTTCAGTTTGGTTATCCAAGACCCTCCCAATTTAAAAGATACAAAGACAGTGCATAATATTGAATCTTAAAGTCAAATTTTCTACCACAGTATACAAATTTCCATACATACAAATCTTATACCTTTTGTAAAAGTTAACTCAAAATGTATTATAAAATTAATTGCAAAATGCAAATATCTAAAACTTATAGGAAAAAATAGAAGAAAATTTAAGTAACTTTATTTTAATGATAACTTTTAGACATGACACCATAAACATAATCCAAAAAAAGAACAAGTTGATAAATTAGAATTTATTACAATAAAAACTTTTCCTCTGTGAAACACACAGATAAGATAATAAGCATACAAATTATAAATGGGGAGAAAGTATTTGAAAAATTCATATGTCATAAATATCTTGTACCCAATGTACACAAAAATCTTTTAAAAGTCAGGCACTTGGCTGGATGAGCATTGGGTGTTATATGTAAGTGATGAAACATGGGAATCTACCCCTGAAACCAAGAGCACACTGTATACACTGTATGCTAGCTAACTTGACAATAAATTATATTAAAAATAAAATAAAATAAAATTTTAAAAAATTAAAGAAAATAAAATAAAGGTCAACAATAACAAAACAAGTAATGTAATTAATACCTTTGCCAAAGATCCAAACGGTTATCATCAAAACAACTATGTAGATTGAGAACAAGCATGTAAGTAAATCATTAACACCATTTGTTATCAGGAAATGCAAATTCAAACAATAATGAATTACCACTACATACCTAATGGAATATCTAAAGTTAAACACACACCATACACACACGCGTGCACACACACGGAACCTGATGTTACCCGTTGTTGGCTATGCTAAGGAAGAACACTGGCTCTCGCTTACCAGTGGTTGGAATGCAAAATGGTACCGTCACAATGGAAGACAGCTGACAGATTGTTCCAACACTAAACATAGTTTTACCATATACATTTTCTATAATTGCTATAAAAATCAGCACAAATTTATTAACTTAAAACAACACAAATTTAGTTTTTATAATTCTTAAAACCATGAACACAAAATCAATTTTGTTGAGCTAAAGTCAAGGTGTTGTCCAGCCCCCCTCCAAAAGTTTTAGGGGAAAATTCATTTCCTTGCTTTTTCCAGCTTCTAGAGCTGCATTCCTTGCATTACTTGGCTTTTGACCCTTTCTTCCACCTTCAAGGGCCAGCACTGTAGTATCTTCAAATCACTGCTTTTGTCACACCATCTTCTACACTGTAATCAATTCTCTCTCTTCCTCTTATATAAAACATTTGTGATTGCATTTAGACTTTAGCAAGATAATCCAGGATAATCTCCTCATCAAGATTCTTTTTTTTTTTTTTTTTTTTTTTTTTTTTTTTTTTTTTTATTTATTTTTGGGACAGAGAGAGACAGAGCATGAACGGGGGAGGGGCAGAGAGAGAGGGAGACACAGAATCGGAAACAGGCTCCAGGCTCCGAGCCATCAGCCCAGAGCCTGACGCGGGGCTCGAACTCACGGACCGCGAGATCGTGACCTGGCTGAAGTCGGACGCTTAACCGACTGCGCCACCCAGGCGCCCCGAGATTCTTAATTATCACATCCGAAAAGTCCATTTTTCCATAAAGGTAACATTTACAAGTTCTAAAGATTAGGCTGTGGATATCTTTGGGGGTCTTCACTCAGCTTACCATAACATATAATCTGGTAATTGTACATCTACACATTTACCCCTTTGAAAGCTATGTTCACACAACTTGCAAGTTAATGTTTGTAGCAGCTTATTCATAATCACCAAAAACTGGAAGCAACCAGTATTCAGTAAAGGAGTAGATAGACAAATTGTGGTATATCCATACAATGCAATACTATGCAGCAATAAAAAGAACTATCCAGTAATACAAAGACATGATAAGTCTAAATGCATATTGCTAAGTGAAAGAAATCTGTTTGCAAAGACTGCATAGTGTATGACTCAAGTTAATGACATTACAAAAAATGGAAAACTACAGAGATGAGAAACTGATCAATGGTTGCCCCAAGTTCAGGGAGAGAAATGTTCAATAGGAGATAAATAGGAAATTTTTATTAGAGTGGGAAAACTATTTTATGACTCTGTAATGATGGATGTATGACACTAAGCATTTGTCAAAACTCATAAAATTCTATAGCCAGAAGCATGACTACTTATGTATGCAAAATTTAAAAATGTGGAAGTCAGCAGACCTCAGGAATTCAGAATATGATGAAATAACCTAATTCCCATCACTGAAAGGAATGTGAGGAAACCTATTGACTGAAGTAGCTTTGGAAGTGTGAAGTCTGTAAACTAAAGGCAAAAGGTTCTGCACATAAGAACTGTAATAATTGATAAAGTAGTTTCACATAGGGTGTGGATTAAACACTTTTATAACAACTATACATGTGTACTGGAATTGGAAAATTAAATAAATACACGGCAGACATTGGGAGCCATTTTCTCGCTATTAGAGTAGAAGGTTCCAGATAAGTAGGGAAAGGTAATGAATTGAAGTTGGAGACAGTATAAACTCATGGTTATTTTACGTAGGTTGTAAAAATATATATATTTATTGATATATGTATATATGTATACATTCACACATATTTCTCTGTCAGCTGAGAGGCCCTAAAAACCATGATACCTCAGAGACAACAAGCACACCTAGTGCCTAAATCTTGGTTTCTAATACCATTCTCTAATAAAAGGAACTATCAATCCTTGGGAAAATGGCTGATTCTAGAACTGGATTAGAAAATACACAAGATGAGTGTGGAAAATTTAAAAATTAATGAAGTTCTCAAACAACAAACCACAATGATAGGGATATATCCAAATGACATAGTAGCAAACATAAGTGATTCCCAATGCTAAAACCTGGAAACAAATCAGAAAAAAAAAAAAGGAAAAAAGCCAAGTAAGTTAGTTTTGGATTATAAGCCTAAGTATGACATAAAATCCATGAGTCTATATTTACATAAATAAATGATTAATTTAATTAAAATTAATTTATTCTTTTTAATATTTTTTAATATTTATTTTTGAGAGAGAGAGAGAGAGACAGAGTACGAGTGGAGGAGGAACAGAGAGAGAGGGAGACACAGAACCCAAAGTAGGCTCCAGGCTCTGAGCTGTTAGCACAGAGCTGGATGCAGGGCTCGAATTCAGACTGTGACATCATGACCTGAGCCAAAGTTGGACGCTCAACCAACTGAGCCACCCAGGCTCCCCTAAAATTAATTTCTTAAAAAGGAAAACATAAAAAAAATCTCTCAAGCAGAATACTAAATAATTTACATAGATGCTATGCTTTCAAGTAGTAGAGTATAGTTCCCCACAGTACAAAGTGTGAATATTGACTTCTTTACAAAGAGTATGGTATTAAAAAGAAGGAAGAGTAACTTTGCAAACCTACTTCAGCATGGTGATCAAGGTGACAAAGTCATATTGATAGTGTGCACACTTGATATGATGTGATAAAGATGACACTTCACATTTATGAACTCATAACACATAACTCCATCTCAATCATGAGAAAATTACCTGGCAAATTCCAATTGGCCAGTACTCCTAAAAACTCAATTTCATCAAAAACAAGGAAACTTTGAAAATCTATCATATCCAAAAGGAGCCTGAAGTGCCTTGATGACTATGTGTAATGTGTTATCCTGTGTGGGATCCTGAAAGATTACAGGCAGAACCTAGGAATTCTGAATTAAGTATGGACTTTGGTAATAATGATGTATCAGTAGTAGTTCATTAATTGTGAAAACTTACCATAGTAATGTAAATATTAATAATGAGGGAAATTGGGGTGCCTGGGTAGCTCAGTCAGTTGAGGAACTTACTCTTGATTTCGGCTAAGGTCATGATCTCATGGTCCATGAGTCAGATCCTGTGTCAAGCTCTGCACTGTGTAGAGCCTGCTTGGAACTCTCTCTCTCTCTCTCTCTCTCTCTCCCTCCCTCCCTCCCTTCCCCCCACCTTTCTCAGAATAAATACAAATTTTAAAAATAAAAAAAATAATAACAAGGGAAACTGAGTCTATAAGGGAAATCTATGTATTATCTTGCAACTTTTCTATAAACTAAAATCCATTATAAAATAGCTTATTTAATAAATTTAAAAAGTAGCCCTATCTTTAACTTCCTGAGCGACCAAAGTAACCCTGGACTATTCCTGTTAGGTCTGGGATAATGGTCTTTCCTGCAAATGCCATGTTGGAATCCATATTTCTACAATTTCTCAGTTGGACCTCCCAGCTGCTTTGAGCTTTAACTCTGCAATGAATAACCACATTCAGCAATCCTCTCTCTGTGGAAGATCAAACCAACACCAGAATCTAATTAAAAGTCTCCATACAAGGGACTCAGTAGGAATTGAGGCAAGGAGTATTTTATCATTCTGTGTCCTGGGTGACCCTATAGGGAATAATATATCATCCTTGGGAATAAAATCTCACTTTTCCTATTGACTTTTAAAACATAGACTGCTATACATCAAGTATGTATCAAGAGATTTTATTAAAGCTTGTGATTTTGTTTCCCAGTAAATACAATAAAACCATTAAACATAATTTTTCTGAATAAAATTGAACAAAAACACTTACCTCTTCTTTTAATCTTGATTTTATATCTATGAGGATAAATAAAAGTAAAGTATGTTTGCCTAATTACCCATGTACAATTTTACAATTAAACTGTGCTAAAAATTCAAGTTTAGAAGTAAAGAATACAGAACTGTTACAATAAAGAAAGGAATTTAACTGAATGGGATCATGATTTGGTTTAGGTAGTTTCAGAAACTATGGGCTCTACTCCACTAGTTTTATAACATAGTAATGCTATATTTGTGTAGACTGGTTCCCCAAATTGCAAAATAGCAATAATTGACTTGACTTCTGGGTATTAGCATAATAGACAATAAATATGTTGAAAATTTCCTATGACAAACACCTAGAAAAGTTAGGGAGTTATTTAATAAACATTACATTAAATGCAGAAGTTAGCTTGCACAAAATAATGTGAGCGATGAAAAAATCCTCAGAATCTAAGAGAAGAGAAAGTAAATAAAGACCAATAAACAGCAATATGGAGAAGGATAGGCTGAGGAGGTCTCCAGTATTTGCAACTCAAGAACTGAAATTTAATATTATCTTTGAGATAATAGACTATATCTTAGAGGAACGTTAGATAGGAAATTGGAACTAAAGCCATTATTTAGATATATCTATATTTTTAGTCAATTATTTAATTTGAAATAATTTAACCCACCAACATAAGATGACAGGGAAAAAAAACCTGTTCATTTCACCTGGGTTCAGGGTAGAAGACAAAATAATTCTCCCCTAAGAATACATAATATAACCGTTTCACACTTGTAACTGAAATTTGAGTTTATTCTATCATCATAGTCTGTGATAGTCAACTTTATGTGTCAACTTGACTGGACTACAGGTTTTCAGATATTTGGTGAAACATTATTCTGAGTGTTTCATTGAGTATTCTTTTGGATGGCATTAACATTTAAATAAGTAGACTGAGTAAAACAATTACCTTCCATAACGTAGATGTGCCTCATTCAATCATTTGAAAGCCTAAATAAAACAAAAAGCAGACCTTCTCTCAAGTGAAAGGTAATTCTCCTGCCTGAATACCTTCAAACTGGGACATCAGCTCTTCCTGGTTCTACAACAGCCTTGGACTCAAACTGGGATATCAGTTCTTCCTGGTTCTATAGGATCTTCTGGCTTCACACTCAACCTGAGACATTGGCCCTGTAGATTTTGAACTTGGTGACCTCCATAATTGCATTGTCCAATTCCTTATAATAAGTCTCATTATATATGATGAAGATAATAAATAGATAAATATATAAACAAAGATAGTAGATGGCAGAAATATAGGTAATATATAGAAAAATAGATATCCTATTGGTTCTGTTTTCTGAAGAACCTGGAATAATACATGCTCCTACAACATTAACATAAAAATTGGTCTTAGTCCAGTGATGCTCCTAGAGTGCTTTATAGAGCCAATTCCAAAGCTTATTGTTAAGAAATTTCTCCGTGCAGGATATGAAGAATTCCCACAGATTAAGCACCATTTTAAAATGAGTTCACAATCCATGAGGTATCTGGCTCAGTTGGAAGACCATAGACTCTTGATCTCAGGTTGTGAGTTTGATCTCTACATTGTGTGTAGAAATTACTTAAACAAATTTTTTAAAAAATAACATAATCCAAAGTAATAAAATGCATAAGATAAATAACCATTCATGATCTTCAGTGAGAATCAAAATAGTCATCCAATTTTCAGATAATAAAAGAGTATACAATTAATATATTTAAATGATTAAATGTATAAAAGAAATCAAAATGGTAAGAAAAAAACACTAGGAAAAAAATTAATTTCCAAAATTACAAAAAAACAGAAATTAAAATAATTGCAGAGATATAGAGAGAAATTATATTTAAAAGACAGACTTACAAGATCTAATTTATGCCTCATGTGAATTTTGGGAAATATTTAATAGAAGAGTAACAATATTTGAAAACAGCCTAGATTTCTCAAATATGATTAAAAGCATCCTTTCTCACATTCAGGAAAAACAATGAATTACAGCAACTAAATAAAAAGAAGATAATATGTAAATACATTGTAGTAAAAATTGAAAACTGTCAAAGACTGCCTAATTTTAAGAGCTGTCATTTGTCAAATTATATCACCTTCCATGGAATTATAATTAGACATACAACAGACTTACAAGCATTTAACAAAAAAAATCTGAACGAGCATAAATACCTGGTTAAGATAACCACATAGCAAATATAAATCCAGTATTAGCATATCTTTGATAGCTTTGTAATTCCTATTTTTTCTATATTATATAAAAGACAATGTAAATTCACTGTAAATCTATATTAATGTTCAAAGATGTATTTTGTGATAATACCAACCAAAATAAGGAGCCACAGGGATGTATAGAGTTGACTTTTTGTATACTGTTAAAATTAAATTGGTATTTATTTAAATTAGCTGTTATAAATTTAAGATCTTAATTTAAACCTCAAGTAACTCTCAAGTAAACAACAACAACAGTATTCAGGGAAAAAATTAAAAGTGAAATATAGTGCTGTAATACAAAAAAAAATCATCAATTAAGTAACAAAGAAAGTAATAATTGGGAACTAAGGAATAAAAAAGATATAAAGCATGTAGAAAACAAACATATGAAACAAACAAAAATATCAGAAATAATCTGTTCTTATCAATAATTATTTATATGTAAATGAATTAACACCTCTAACTGAAAGGCAGAGATTGACATGATGAATAAAACAACAGAATCCATTTATATTCTCTCTACAATAACTTCACTTTAAATCCAAAGATACAAATATTGTAAGAGTAAAATAAATTTAAAAAAGTATTTCTTGCAAATAGTAACAAACGAAAGTAGGAGGGGCTATACTAATATTAGACAAAATAGACTTTGAGTTAAACATTGTTGTAAGAGTTAAAGGACTTTATATATTGACAAATAGTTCCATCAGTGAAGAAAATATAGCTATTACAAACATATAGACACTTAACAACAGTCTAAAACACCCATTAACAGAAATGGATAGAGAAATAATCAGTTCTACCATAATAGTTGGATACTTCAATATCCCACTTACAGTAATGGTTAGACTACCTAGAGAGAAGAACAACAAGTAAATAGAGGACTTGAAAAATACTATCAACCAATGAAACCTAATAGACATAGATAAAACAATTCACCCAACACCAACAAAATACACATTATTATTAGGCGTGCATAAAATATTCCCCAGGATAGAACATACATTAGGCCTGAAAACAAGATTCAAAAAATTTTGAAGGACTAAAATCATACAAAATATCTTTCTAACCACAATAGAAATAAACCAGAAATCAATAACAGAAAGGAAACTGGAAAATTCGCAAATACGTGAAAATTAAACAACATACTCTTAAGAAATAAAAGAAGAAATTATAAGGGAAATTAGAAAATACTTTGTGATGAATGAAATCACAACATACCAAAACTAATGGGAAATAGTGAAAGAAGTGCTCAAGGGAAATGTTTTGTTGTAAGTGCCAAAACGTAAAGAAAATCTTAAATCAGAAACCTAACTTTACACCTTAAAAAAGTTAAAAAAAAAAGTGGTGTCAAAACTTGCAGAAGGCAACAAATAATAAAAACTAAAGGTAAACAAAATAGAGTATATTAAAAAAATGGAGAAAATAAAATCAAAAGTCAGTTCTTTCAAAATATTAACAAAATAGACAAACTCTTATCTAAACTTGAAAAAGAGGAAAAATTTAAGTTGCCTAACAAAATGAAAGTGGGCTCACTACCACAGACCTTAAAGAAATAAAAAGTATTTTAAGAGAATATCGTAAACAACTGTATCCAAAAAATTAGATAGCTTAGGTGAAATGGACAAATTTCTAGAAATATAAAACTATCAAAACTGACTAAAGGAAAGAGAATATTTGAATAGATATATAAAAAGTAAAGATTTTAAACTAGTAATCAAAAATCTCACCAAATATAAAAAGTTAGGACCAGATGACTGCACTGATGATTCTACCAAATATTTAAATATGACTTAATATTCTTCTAAACTTCACAAACTCTTCTAAAAGATAGAAGAGGAGGTAACATTTCTTAACTCATCCTATGGGGTCAGAATTACCCCAATACCAAAGACATCACAAGAAAAGAAAACTACATACTAATATCTCTGTGAATACAAATGCAAAATTTCAACAAAATACTAGCAAAATGAATATAGTAGCACATTTAAGACAATGACACATCATGACAAAGTGGGCTTTCCTAGGAACATAAGACTGCGTCAACACATGAAAATCAACCAATGTAATATACAACATTAATAGAATAAAGGAAAAACTATGTGATCATCTCAACTGATACAGAAAAAGCATTTGAGAAATCCACATCTTTTCACAATAAAAACACTCAAGAAACTTGTGATAGAAGGAAATTTCCTCAACATTAATAAGGAATATATGAAAAATTCACAACTAACATAATACTCAATGGTGAAATACTGAAAGCTTTTCCTGAAGATTGAGATCATGATGAGGGTGCCTCTTTTTGATATTTCTTTTTATGGCTTTGAATTACTCTTTTCTCAAGTGTTTATTAAAATTACATTAACATAAATATATTGTAACATTAGTTTCAGATGTAGAATTTAGGTATTCATCACCTCCAGTGCTCTTAAAAACAAGTGCCCTTTTTAATACCCATCACCCATATAGCCCACACCCCCACCCACCTATTCTCCAGCAGTTTGTTCTCTCTAAGAAAGTCTGTTTCTTGGTTTCTTGGTGTGCCCCTCTCTCTCTCTCCCTATGCTCATTTGTTTTGTTTCATAAATCTCACATATGAATGAAATCATATGGTATTTGACTGGCTTATTTCACTTACCATAATACTCTCCATCTCCATCCAAACATTGTTGCAAATGGCAAGATTTCATTATTTTTGATGCCTGAGTAACATTCCATATATACTTTTTTATCCAATCATCAGTTCATGGACATTTGGGCTCTTTTCATAATTTGGCTATTGTTGCTAATACTGCTATAAACATAGGGGTGCATTTGTACCTTTGAGTCAGTAGTTTAGTATCCTTGGGATAAATACCTAGCAGTGCAGTTGTTGCATCATAGGGTAGTTCTATTTTTAAGTTTTTAAGGAACCTCCATACTGTTTTCCAGAGTGGCTGCACCAGTTTGCATTCCCAAGAGGGTTCCCCTTATCTGCAAGAATGAAACTGGACCATCTTCTTACACCATACAAGAAAACAAATTCAAAATGGATGAAATTCCTAAATGTGAGACAGGAAACCATCAGAATCATAGGGGAGAACACTGGCAGTAACTTCTTTGACATCAGCTGTAGCAACTTCTTACTAGCAGTGTCTCCTGAGGCAAGGGAAACAAAAGCAAAAATAAACTTTTGGGACTTCATCGAGATAAAAAGATTCTGCACAGCGAAGGAAACAATCAACAGAACTAAAAGGCAACCTTTGGAATGGTAGAAGATATTTGCAAATGACATATCTGTTAAAGGGTTAGTATCCTTTTGATATTTCTAACATGCACTAGAAATTCTAGCCAGAGAAGGCAGGTAAGAAGAAGAAATAATTGGCATCCAAATTGAAAGAAAGAAGTAAAATGACTCTATTTCCATATAACATGATCTTATAGGTAAAAACTTCTAAATAATACACCAGAAAAAAAAAACCCTTTGAGAGCTAATAAATTAATGTAGCATGATGTCAACGTAGAATCTGAACATGCAAAAATTGTTGTGTTTCCATATACCAGCAATAAACAATCTGAAAGAAAATTAAGAGAACAATTAATTTATATGGCATTTAAAATAATAACATACTTAAGAATAAATTTTACTGAAGAGACCCAGACTATAAACCACAAAACATTATTGAAAGAAAATAAAGAAGACCTAAGTAAACAGAAATACCCTATGTTCATAAATTGAATGAATTAATGTTAAGATGGCAAACTCCCAAAGCACCCACTGATTCAAGGCAATTCTTATCAAAATCCTTATGGCCTTCTCTGAAGAATTAAAAAGTATAATACTGAAAATTCATATGGAATTATCAGTGACTCCCAGGCAAAATAATATTGAAAAAATAGAACCAAGCTGATGATTTCACACTTCCAAATTTCAAATTTTATTACAGAGTTGTATTAATCAATACAGTGTGATATTGGCCCAAGTATAGACATACAGGCCAATGAAATAGAATCAGTTAAGAATCCAGAAAAAAATACCATACGTCTATGACCAATATAGGTAATTTATCACATACATTTGAAAACCAATAGAGAAGAACAAAAAACAAAAAAGGAAAAGTTGAGATAACAGAAATGCAGGAAAATTAAAGAGACCACTGAATATGAAAGATACAATACAAAAAGAGAGAGATCTTTAGTGGACAAATGGAAAAGTGGCTTTAAATACCCCAACAATATGGTTCTTCTGCTAGCAAATGACCCAGGATGAGTCAACTCATTCAATTATTCATACAAAATAATGCCACATGCTCATAAAGACAGAATTTTTTTTAAAAAATAGGAATTTAGAGAGTTTGAAGCAAATTAAAATCAGAAATAAAATAAAAACAGTTAAGAAAGAACATGATAAAATGTTTCAAACAAGAGCAAACAAAGAAATCTTACAGAATAAATGACTGACAACAGGAAAATGTTGGAAACTCACAGAATTCAGAAAATAAAAGAAAAAGGGGGTACCTGTGTGGTTCAGTCAGTTAAGCATTTGACTGTTGATTTTGACTCAGGTCATGATCTCACAGTTCATGGGATCTAGCCCCGTGTTCAGCTCTGTGCTGACAGCATGGAGCCTGCTTGGGATCCTCTCTCTCCCTCTCTCCCTGCCCATCCCCTGCTTCTGTCTTCTCTCAGATCCAATAAACATTTTTTTTAAAGGAAACCCCTGGGGCACCTGGGTGGCTCAGTCTTTTGGGCGTCCAACTTCAGCTCAGGTCATGATCTCACAGTTCATATGTTTGAGCCCCAAGTCGGCTCTGTGCTGACAGTATGAAGCCTGGAGCCCTCTTTGAGTTCTGTGTCTCCCTCTTTCTCTGCCCCTCCCCCAGCTTGCTCTCTGTCTCTCTCTCAAAAATAAACATTAAAATAAAAAAGGAAACCCCTAAAGCAGTTACTTCTTTTGTCCTTAGAGCAATTACTTCTCATTTCCTCTCTTTCCCATCCCCTGGCAATAGCTAATTTATTTTCTGTCTGTATGGATTTATCTTTCTGAATGTTTCATACAAATGGAATCATATGTGATCATTTGTGTCTGGATTTTTTTAATTCATATACTCTGCTTGGGGCTCATCCACTATTGCATGTATCAGTACTTCATTTTTTCTTTGAAATAGTGTTGCTATAAACATTTCTGCATGACATTTGTTTGAATATATGTTTACAGTTTGGGGTTAAATTCTAGGAGTGGAATTGTTAGGTCAAATAGTAATTCTACATTACTTTCTTGAGCATCTGTCAAACTGTTTTCATGGCAGGTGCACCATTATATATTTCCCCCAGAAATGTACAAAACTTACAATTACTCCACATCTTCACCAATGTTTTCTATTTTAAAATTATTGTTATAGTTACCCTAGCAGGTGTGAACTATTATCCCATTGTGGTTCTAATTTACCTTTTCCTGAAGACTGATGATATTGACTATTCTGGATCCTGGACCATTATCTGACATGTTATTTGCAAATATTTCCTCCATGCTATATATTAACTTTTCATGTTTTTGAAATTGTCCTCTGATAAATAAACATTTTGAATTTTAAATCAATCTAATATGTTTATTTTTGCTTCTGTCCCTTGTATTTTTGATGCCACATTTAAGAATCAATTGTCAAGTCCGAGGTCAACAACAGTTGTTCCCAGGTTTTCTCCCAGGAGTTTTATAATTATATCTTTTACATTTAGGTGTTTGTTGTATTTTTAGTTAATTTTTGTATATGTTGTGATATAAGGGGCTAAACTCATTGTATTGAATGTGGATAACCATTTATCCTAGCACATGTTACTCAAGAGACTATTCTTTCCCCTATTGAATGGTCTTGACATTCTTGTTAAAGGTCAACTGACCATAAATATAATGATTAATTTCTGGAATCTCAGTTTATTCCACTGGTATGTATGTCTATTCTTATGTCAGTACCAAACTATTTAGGTCACTGTAAGATTGTAGTATGTGTTGAAACCAGAAAGTGTAGGTCCTCTAAATTTGTTCTCTTATTTTCAAGATTGTTATGGCTACTCGGGATCCCTAGAAACCTTATGCCAAGTTTTCATAAATATCAACAATCAAATTTTAAAGTGTATATGGAAAGGCAAAAGACCTAGAGTAACTAACACAATACCAAATAAGAAGAACAATGTTTGTGGACACAACTATCTCAAGCTGGATTTGGTGTTGAGTATTTACATGCAACAACAAAGAATGATTCTTGAAAAACAAAAGATGGATAATGCAACTTTATTAAAATTAAAAGTTATGCATTATGGAAACAATACTAAAAACATAAAACAAGTCACAGAATGAGGGAAAATATGTGAAAAATTCAAATTTAATAAAGGATAAGAAATCCAAAATATACAAAGAAAATCTTAAAACTCAAAAATAACAAAAGAAACCACTCAAAAAATAGGTAACAACCTGTGGGAAGAAGCACTGCACAGACACCACCTAACCTGCTAGCAGTGTGCCCCACCCAAAAGTTATCCTGAGGACTTGTCCACTCCAAGCATGCTGGCCTCATTCCTGGGATCAGCACAAATTTTGTCAATGCCGTGTGTGCCCCACCCAGCTACCATGCTCACAGGCACTGTGCCCTGACTGCTAAATGCCATACTTCCTGGCAGCCACCACATTTGGGGAATTCAGCCTAGGACTAGCAGCTCAACACTGATTTTGCTAATACCACTACCCTGTCCCCAAGCCCTCCTGTGGTCATGCCCCCTCAGAACTGGTCTGTCTGGGTCTCACTAACACCACAGAGAGCAACCATGGTCCACAGGAAGCCAAAAGTCAGCTCAGACATCTGGACTGCAAAAAGCAACTCAGACATAATAGCAGGACACAAGCTACACACATAGGAGACTCCTCTGAAGTGTCAGGTTCTGATGAACAAAGTATATTCCACTTCAGGGAACTGCAGGACCTTTTTTCATAAAACCACTTTCAACAGCAGAAGATGTAGCTGACTTTCCTAACACAGAGAAACAGACACAGTTAGGTGGATAAAATTAAGAGACAGAGGAATATATCCCAAAATGAAAGAACAGGACAAAATTACAGTAGGAAATCTAAGAGAAACGTAAGTAATATGCCTGATGAAGAATTTAGAGTAATGATCATAAAGTTATTTGCTGGACTTCAGAAAAGGATGAAGGACATCAGTGAGACCCTAGACAGAAGGATAAAAAATAACATATCAGAGATGAAGAAAGCAATCAATGAAATTAAAAATACAATATATGGTGTAAATATAGGCTACAGGAAGCAAAAGAATGTGCCATCGAGCTGGGGGATAAAGTCAATGGAAAGCAATCAAGCTAAACAGGTGAGAGACAAAAATTACTGCATAATGAGAATATGCTTAGAGGACTCAGTGACTCCATCAAACATAATAGCATTCACATTATAGGGTCCCAGAAGAAGAGAGAGAAAGTTGGGGCAAAAAAATGCATTTGAAAAAAATAATAGTTGTAAACTTCCTCAGTCTGGGGAGTGAAACAGATCCAGATTCAAGAGGCACAGAGATCACCAAACAAATTCAACCCAAGGTGGTCCACACCAACAACACACATAGTAATTAGAATGACAAAAAATAAAACTGATAAAGAAATAATTTTAAAGGTTTCGAGAGAAAAGAAGACAGTAACACACAAAAGAAACTCCATAAGGCTATCAGCTGATTTTTCAACAGAAACTTTGTAGACCAGAAGAGAGTGGCATGATACATTCAAAGTGCTAAATGGGAAAAATTTGCATCCAAGAAAACTTTATCCAGTCAAGCCATCATTCAGAATAGAAGGAAAGGTAGTTTCCCTAACAAACAGAATTTAAAAGAATTCATGACTACTAAATCAGCACTACAAGAAAAGTTAAGAGGGACTCTGTGAGTGGAAAACAAAATCATAAGTAAGAGTAAGAAAAATAGGAAGTACAAAAGCAAAATAATAAATAAATAAAAATAAGTATACTTGAAAAATCAGTCAACAGAAGCACAAAATAAAAGGATGTAAAATGATACCAATATATCATTTGGATATATTTGGAAATGTGGAGAGGAAAGGAGTAAAGAATGAGTTCATCATTAATCGAACATCAGCTTAATATAGACTGCTCTATAAAGATGTTATATATTAACCACAGGATAACCACAAATCAACAAACAGTAATAGATATGCAAAGAATAAAGGTACGGAATCCAAGTATATCACTAAAGAAAACCAGCAAACCGTGAAAGAGAGAAATAGACAAAGCATCAGAGAAAAACTACAAAAACAACTACAAAACAAGTAACAAAATGGCAATAATACATATTAATAAATAATTAGTTTGAATGTAAATGGATTAAATGCTCCAATAAAAAGACATAGACTAAGAGAGTGAATAAAAATCAAGACCCATTTGTATCCTACCTACAAAAGACTCATTTCAGACCTAAAGTCTCCTACAGATTGAAAGTGAACAGCTGGAGAAACATTTCTCATGCAAATGGATTTCAAAAGAAAGAGAAGTATTATTTATATTAGAAAGAAAAAGACTTGAAAACAAAGATTATAACAAGAGACAAAGAGGACACTATATAATAATAAAGGGGACAATCGAACAAAAAGATATAACAATTGTAAATATTTATGACCAAGCATGGAACACCCAAATACATAAAATAATTAATAACAAACACAAAGAAACTTATTGATAGTAATACAATAATAGTAGGGGACTTTAACAACCCAGTTACATCAATGGACATATCCTTCAAACAGAAAATCAACAAAGAAATAGTGGCTTTGAATGACACACTGGACTAGATAGATCTAACATGTATATTCAGAATATTCCATTCTGAAACAGCAGAATACACATTCTTTTCAAGTGCACCAGGAACTTTCTCCAGGGTAGATCACATGTTTGGCCAGAAAACAAATCTTACCAAATTCAAAATGATCTAAGTCATACCATGCATCTTTTCCTACCACAACACTATAAAACTAGAAATCAACCCCCCCCAAAAGAATCTGGAAAGGTCACAAATACATGGAGGTTAAACAACATGCTACTAAGCAATTAATCGATCAACCAGGAAAACAAAAAAGAAATTTAAAAAATACATGGAAGCAAATGATAATGAGAACATAATGGGCCAAAACATTTGGGATGCAGCAAAAGATGTCCTAAGAGGGAAGGTATTGGTAATAAAGGCTTACCTCAAGAAGCAAGAAAAATCTCAAATACACAACCTAACCTGCTCCCTAAAGTAACTAGAAAAAGAACAACAAACAAAACCCCAAACAAGCAGAAAGAAAGAAAAAAATAAGATTAAACAGAAATAAATGATATAGAACTAAAAGAACAATGGAAGAGATCAATGAAACCAGGAGCTGGTTCTTTGAAAATGTCAACAAAATTGGTAAACCTTTAGCCAGACTAAAGAGAGAGAGAGAGGGAGGGAGAGCTCAAATAAAACCACCAGTGAAAGAAGAGAAATAACAAGCAACACCAAAGAAATACAGTTATGCAAATACGAAAAGAGAATATTACATAAAACGATATGCCAACAAATTGGACAACCTGGAAGAAATGGATAAATTCCTGGAAACATATAGACTACCAAAGCTGACACAGGAATAAATAGAAAACTTGAACACACTGGTAACCAGAAAGGATTGAATCAATAATCAAAAAACTCCCAACAAACAACAGTCCAGGACCACATGGCTTCACAGGCAATTCTACCAAACATTTAAATAAGTGTTAATACCTATTCTCTCAAACTATTCCAAAAAATAGAAAAGGAAGGAAAACTTCTAAATTCATTCTATGATGCCAGTCTAACCCTAACGCCAAAATTAGATAAAAACACCATTGAAAAAGAGAACTACAAGCTAATATCCCTGATGAACATAGATGCAAAAATCCTCAAAAAAACTAGCAAAATAAAATTTACAAAAATTAAAAAGTAATAAAGTGAACAAGCCAATAAAAATAATCCCTATATCTCTAAATAATTAAATAATAAATAAATAAATAAATAAATAAATAAATAAATAAAATTAAGCAACAGGCCTGAAGAGGCATCTCACCAAAGCACATACAGAGAAGGTAGAAAATAAGCAGATAAAAGGTGCTCAACATTATTTGGTATTCAGGAATATAATATTAAAACTTGAGTGACCATTACATTCTTTTAGAAGGGTTAAAATCCCAAAGCTGACAATGCCAAATGCTAACAGCAGTGTGGAGCAATAACCCTTTTTATTGGTAGTGAGATAAAAAAACAGTTCTATAGCTACTTTGGAAGACAGTTTGATAGTTTCTTACAGAGCTATACACAGTTTTACCACATAATCCAGAAATCATGTGCCTAGATATTTACCCAATTGATTTGAAAAATTACGTCCACATAAAAACCTGCACATGCATGTCTATAGCAGCTTTATTCATAAATGCCAAAAACTGAAAGCAACAAAGATAATCTTCAGTAAACGAATGGACATGCAAACTGTGGTGCATTCATCAAATAGATGAAAAGAATCAGCAACCAAAAGAGATGAGGTATCAAACCACAGAAAGACATAGATGAATCTTAAATACATATCATTAACTGAAAGATGTCAGTCTGAAAAGGCTGCATATGGTGTGATTTTATTATATTCCAGAAAAGGCAAAACTACAGAGACAATAAAAAAAAAAATCAGTGATTTCCAGGGGTTTGGATTGGGTGGCAGTGGAATGGATAAAGCTTATGAGATTTTTAAAGGCAGTATAATTATTCTGCATGATACTCTAATGGTAGATATGGATGAATTGTGTCCCCATAAAATTCATATATTAAAGTTCTAACCCTCAATACTTCAGAAGATGACTTTATTTGGAGACAGGATTGTAAAGAGGTAATTAAGTTAAAATGAGGTCATTAGGGTAGGCCCTAATCCAATATGACTGGTATCATATAAGAAATAAGGACACAGAGAAACACAGAAAGAAGAAGGTGGCTAGCTACAAGCCAAGGAAAGAGACCTCAGAAGAAACCAAATTGTTTGACACTTTGATCTTGGACTTCTAACCTCCAGAACTCTGAGAAAATAAGTTTCTGTTGTTTAAACTTCCCACCATGTGGTACTTTGCAGCCCTAGGAAAATAATACAGTGGATTCATAACATTATTTATTTTCCAAAACCCATAGAACTTCACCACACAAAAAGTAAACCTTAATATACGCAAATTATTTTTAAATTAGGAGGTTGAAGCATCCCAGTATGAAAAGAAGAATGTAAAAAAAAAAAAATCTAACTCTATTGCAAACACACAGAACAACCTTACTGAAGACAGTGGAGAAAAAGTTGCTGATGGAAGTAATTTTGAAAATTTGTGGCATCTATAATGGCAAAACCATTTGCATTTATGCACTGAGTTCTTAATGATAAAATTGTTTCTCACAGGGGTAACCAAGACAGATTTCAAGTGTCCCTTAGCTTGACCAAACCTTAGTCTTCTTTCTGCCCCTAGGCTCCTGCCCTCCCATTCCTTAGAGCATTTATTTTAGGAAACTTATAAGTCCCCTCGCTGTCCATTTTGAAATGTATGTAAATATTGTCCCAGTGTCTTGTTAGTTCTACAGCTCAGGAAATCTCTTTCTCTGGAACCTGGGGAAATGTAGTCATCAAAAAAACATAGTGTTTAAAGCCACAGTAACAAAGACTGTGGTACTGGGGAAATGACAGACACGTATCAACAGAATAGAAGGAAGTCGAGAGATAGAGTCACAAAAGATGGCCACTGAACTTTGAACAGAGATTCAAAACCAATTCAGTGGAGAAAAGGAAGTATTTTCCAAAATGATGTTGGGATAGTTGTGTATCCTTTAAAATAAAATAAATCTTACCCTATACTTCTAACTTTATACAAAAGTGACTTAAAATGGATCATAGACCTAAAGCTAACAGGTAAAAAACTATAAAGCTCTGAGGAAAAATATTGAAGAAAATCTTTGTGTCCTTGGATTAGTGAAGATTTTAAGATACATCGTCGAAAGCATAATAATCAAAAGAAAAGATAATAATTGGACTTCATTAAATAAAAAAAAACCTTTCACCTTCTGCAAGACATTGTGGAAAGGATGGAAAAACACATTAGAGACTAAGAGCACATATTTGCAAATCACAAATGTGACAAAGGACTTGTATTCAGAATTTATATAAAGTACTCTCAAAAGTCAGCATTAAGTTCTTTTTCAATAGTTCTTTTTCAGAACTATTAAATAATCGATGAAAGATTTGAAAAAACACATGACTAAAGAAGACAGATGGCTAATAAGCTTATAAATAGAGGCTAAACATCATCAGTCATTTGGAAAATTAAAAGCAAAACCACAGTGAGATACCACTATACACCTATGAGAAAAGTTCAAATTTAAAAAAGAAAATAAGGAAAAAAAAGCAATGCCAAGTGCTGGTAAGGATACGAAGCATTTAGAAATCTCATATGTTGCTGGAGGGAATGCAAAACAGTAAAGCTGCTATGGGAAATAGGCTGGTTTTTTTTTTTTGTTTTGTTTTTTATATTTCAAATGTATACTTCTTATATCTCTTAGGTATTTATCCAAAAAGAAAACTTATGTTCACTCAACAACCTGCATGTGGATGTTTATAGCAGCATTAGTCATAATTGCCAAGAACTAGAACAATTCAAATCCTTCACTGCTTGAATGGATAAACATACTGTGGTATATCTATACAATGCAATGCTACTCAACATTCAAAAAATGAATGATTGACACACCTATCGATGGATAAATCTAAAATGCATTATTGTAAGTGAAAGAAGTTACATACAATATGATTCCATTTGTATGGCATTCTGGAAACATCAATGCTGTAAGGAGAGAGGACAGATCAGTAGTTGCCAGAGATAAGAAGTAAAAGGAGGGTTTCTTTGTAAAGGGGAAGCAAGAAGGAAAATTTGGGAATGAGGGAACTTTTCAGTATCCTGATTGTAGTGTATCAAGACTCTATACATTTCTCAAAATTCATAAAAGTGTATGTAAAAAAAACCAATAAATTTTACCGTATACATATTTTAAGTTTCTAAATAGTAAAAAATAAGTAATAGTCTACTCTGGTAGCAGCATCCTGGGCTTCATTTTCTTCGTTCTACTTTTCTGTAGTTTAAAAACTTTTAACCAGTGTACATATGTTTGCAAAAAGTACGTTCATTAAAGATGTGGCTGTAAAATTAAACAAAATGATGTATCAAAATTGTGAAGGAAGCAGTTAAATCATTCTTTATTTGAAATTATGATAGGCCATGTAAAAAATCAAAAAGGAGCTATGTATAAAATCATAACTAAGGAGGAAGAATAACATGCTGACTAGATATAAGATTAACATTCAGAAATAAATAGTACTTCTGCACATCAATAATTACCAATTACAATATGTAATAAAAAACTTTCACATTTATAGAATTATGTGAAAAACAGTTGTACAAAAACTTAAAATTCATGACTGAAAGCTATTTTTAAAAAACCTGAATATATGGAGATATGATATGTACATAAATTTGAAGATTCAATATCATAAAAATGTCAATTATTACCCAATTTATAAATTCAAAAACATTGGGGCACCTGGGTGGCTCAGTCAGTAAAGCGTCCGACTCTTGATTTCAAAAAAAAACAGCAAAATGCTAACAGTTGACAAAGTGTATTTTTATGTACACTTTGTATATTTTATAACTTCCAAAGAAGCCAGAACACAGATGAGCTTGGTTCATGGGAGAGACACATAGTAGTTTGAGTACAATGAATACCATGGGATTGTGTTTTGTTCTCTTTTGTGTTGTCCGAAAAGCCTGAACCTTGGGCCCACTTGTATATCAGTCACTTCCCATACATTCCATTTGCTTTAATTCTTACAACAGTCATGAGTGATGGGAATTATCCACCCATTTCACAGATGAGGAAACTGAAGCTCAGAAAAGTTAAGCAAAACAACCTGTGACACAGCTTAGAGCATGTAGTGGTGGAGCTGGCCTGCCAAGTTGGCCTCCCAGTACCTAGACTGACTTTCCTACTACATGTCCCTTTCTCTAAATGCCAGAGAGAGGTCAGAACTCAACGCAAGGCTCATGCTGGGGTCACCACTGTAGTGTGCCAACATGCTCCCACTTCTGATACATAAGAAAACAGAGACAATTTTCTCTGAAGCTCATTTTCCTGGAGAAATCATTCTGCATCATAGGATACAAAGAAACTCTGGGACTCACTGTCACAGGTCCAGGTGATCATGGTGAAGGACTTAACTTGAGTGGGACCCCAGGAATCAGCCTGAGCCTCAAATCTAGCTTCAAGGAGAAGCGCAAGCATCCATGTACAGGAGGGATCCAGGTCTGACTCAACAGCCCAAAGATCTTAAGATGCACCAGCTTCCTGAGATGTATTTGCTCCTTTGTAAAATGGGAGTATAGGCTCTGTCTCCTAAGGAGGGTTGATTTGAAGAGACATGAATATAGAAGTATTCCATCCTGTGAACTGTAATACATAATATGTTTATAAGGCTATCAACTTTCACTGTCCTCTGTAGAATTGCTTAATAGGAAAAAGACAGATAAAGGCAGGGATCCATGCCCTCTGTGAACCACGGTTACTTGGTTCTGTTACCACAGCAACAAAGTGGATGCTCCCACTGAGATCCATCTAAGACAGATCCAGCCCATGCCTGCTTTCCCTTTGTACATCTGACCTCACAGAAGGACTTCTAGTTCCTGCACATGCCTCGCCCCTGAAGAGCACTTGATTGTCATTAGTCCTACTGCCCATTACTTCCCCAGCACTGGAGTATCAGAAGGGTCTCTGACTGTGGTTAGAGTAGCTCAGGCTTCTTCATTCAGAATTGATGTAGGGAGTTGCTGAGAGACAACATGCCAGTCATCTCTGTACATCCCTCCCCCACCCCCGAAAGTATGAGCATGACAGAAACTGAAATAGACACTTAGAAGAGATTGGGTGTGCAGCCCTTAGGGGCTCGGCCCAGGCCCCAAGTAACAAGAGCACACCCAGCTGTGGGATAATGAAAAATATGCTCATAATGTTTGCTTATTTCACCCACCAAGCTCAAGCTTCCTCTGTTCCTGGGAGCACAAAACATTTTCCTTAAATAAGAGAACACTCTTTAGGTCCTGAAATGTCTCATAAAAATGCTACTCTTGGGGCGCCTGGATGGCACAGTCAGGTAAGTGTCTGACTTCAGCTCAGGTCATGATCTTGTGGTGTGAGTATGAACCCCACATTGGGCTCTACACTAACTATGCAGAGCCTGCTTGGGATTCTCTCTCTTTCTGCCCCTCCCCATTCCCCCACTCACTCTCTCTTTATCTCTTTTTCTCTCTAAATAAATAAACTTAAAAAAAAAAAAAGCTACACTTTCTCCATAGCCCCTCTGCCTTAGGGATCTGCCATCTATTACAGTACATATCCATTTTCTAGGGCTGCCATGAAAACTACCAAAAGGCTGAGAAGCTTTTAAATAGAAATTTGTTTTCTTATAGTTCTAAGGGCTGGAAGTCCAAAATCAAGGTGTCAACAGGATTAATTCCTTCTTAGGTCTCTCTCTTTGGCTTGTAGATGGTCTTCTTCTCCCTGTGTCTTTACATGATCTTCCTTCTGTGTGTGTCTACACCCTAATCTCCTCTTGTTAATAAAGACTCCAGTCATTGGATTACGTCCCACCTAATGATCTCATTTTAACTTAATCATCTCTTTATCATCTCATCATCTCTTTAAAGGCCCTACCTCCAAATACAGTTACATTCTGAGGTACTAGGGACTAGTACTTACAAAATTTGGGAGAAAAGACACAATTTACCCCATAACATATCATAACTCCCCATATGCCCTGACATCCCCTGCTGAGCTAGACACCCCTTGGCTTTCCACCAAAGGCCCTCTGTCTTCCTGGAAGGTAGCTCTCAAATGTGCTGCAGACATTTGTGTCTTGCCTGAACCCAGCCTTCAAATACCCCTTAGTAGAAGACCAGCCTCTTGCCAGCAAATGGTGCTCAGGCATCACTCAGCATGGGGTAATTGTTGGGAAATGCAAGGTTTCCTCTGACAGGTGTCAATGCTCTCCTCTCCCCACCCAGGCTACAGGAGGCACTGTATGCTGTCACTGAAGCATAAAAGCAAGTTTGATCTCTGAAGTCACATTCCTAAAATCAAACACCACGCTCTCATTGTGGAAAACCCAACAAAAGTACAAGATTTTAAGACATTTAGCTTTCTATCACTCTAAGCTCAAACAAGAGAGTGAGAGGCTATGTACTGCTGCTTGCTTTCCAAGAGTTTCTGCTCCTTACACCTTGCCGGGGCTCCTGGCTTTCTGACTGACATCTAGCTAAACTCAGCTCAAATACCATCTTTCCTGGGCTCTTTTCTCGAGGCCAGGAATTCCTCCCAGCAAAGCTTCTTATAATTATTTATGGGCATCTCTCTCTATCTCAGAAATCTACCAGCTTCATGAGGGCACAAAACAACCCAGATTCATCCTAGTCTTACAGTGCTCTACTGGAGACAGTCAAAAAACTTTGTGGGAATGAATGAACAAGTGACTTTATGAATAAAAAAAAAAAAGAAAGAAAAGAAAATGAAGCTAAATTAAACTTCTCTTTCCTAAGAGTATTTTGTACCTACCTACCTTTATAACTTTATTTCCCCTGTTCCTTTAACCCAGAATTCACCATTTAATAAATGGCAATTCTAAAACTTATTATATGATACCCATGACAATTCTAAAATTTATTCAAATGTTTTTTCCAGAACCCAAAACTGCATCTGGCACACATAGGTCTCAATACATCTCTAATGAATCGCCTTGTTGTAGGATAAAATACTTCCTTCAATTATGTCAGACTCATCTTCTCTCCCTCCTCTTAATTGCAGTAGGGTATTAGTAAATTCATTCATTATCCACTTATCCAACACAGGGCATGTATCTAACTGTGGGGCACAGAGCAGATATGTTGTTTTTCCTCAAGCCATTTCCAAGGATGTGGAGACAGGGTTGTGTAAATAAACAAAAAATGCACCCAGCAACATACCACAGGCATCTGGGTTGTTGTCTCTGTAGTGTATGGTGAGGGCACCAGGAGATGAGCAGTAAGATCTCCCAGGGGTTTACAGGATGGTGTGCAACATGCCCAGACCAATGTGAGCCATAAACTAAACCTTAAGAAGAGCCTGAGAAAAGCAGGGGCTGACTGCAGAAGCAGGAGATATGTGTGCTGGGCAAGCTTGGGAGAGCCCCAGGATTTAGGGATGGTTGTAGCACAGAGAGAGTTATGGAAGGAAATGTAACAGAGCTAGAATGCAAGATGTGGTCAAGTCATATCTGGCCTTGTGCATCCTGCAGAGAAGCCTGGGGCCCCTCTTGCCAGCTCTCATTCTTATTCATTTGCTTTGGACTAATGCACAGCACCTACAGAAGAGGATGATGGGAGTACTGTAGAGTCCCACAGGGAGTGGTTCAGAGAAAGGGGACTGTGAAAGAACATGCAGGGCTCTGGAAAGATGTGTGTCAGCACAGGGAGAAGCTAGACTGGCAGAGGTGGACAGAAGCAGGACTCATAGAGGGAAGGACAGGTGTGAGCCAGGACAGGGTGCAGGGGAAGGAGGTGTGGGAGTCGGCACCCTGAAGACTGTCTGGAGAAGGGGCCATTTCACAAAGCTTTTAGTGTTTCTCTTTCCTTGTAAGTGTTTGTTAAACTCATGATACTTATTTGCCACTTCTTTGTAGTGTAGATATCTGTAAACTCCTCCCTATGAATCATAAGTACCTTACGGGCAGGTACTGGGCTTTATTCACCTTTACATGCTACAATTATCAGCACTCTCAGGAGCCCAGGAAAAACATGTTGAATGCATGTGTATGTAATAAGTCAGTGAATAAATGGCCTCAAGTTAGCTACCAGAATTTTTCTTTCAATCTCTTCCTAATTTTCTCTTAGTCCAAGCTTCAAGAAGCCCTAGAATTCTATGCAGACAACTAAATCAGTGGGTATTTGATCCTTAAGGGGCCAGAGAGGATTCCCACAATGTAGAAGAAATATTTGAAAATGAAGTCAAAGTAAATCGTATTAGACTTTTATTAGTTACAAGCTCATAGAGGGCAGAGGCCACCGTCTCTTTTCGACTTAGCACATTCACTTTTACACAGGAGGAAGTCAGTACTTGTCCGATAGATGACTGAAAAAAAAGCGGATGAATCAGTGATAATGATGAAGACAGGGAGGAGTAAGAAAATGTGATGAATAAGGAGATTTCATTAATGTTCAAAGCCAGAAAGACAAGTGGTAACATAGACACAAGAAACAATGGCTTTCAAAGGTGTTGATTAAACCCAGATCTCTTTCTGTTGTGTTATTTATTTCATCTTAATACATTTAAAGTCCAGGTTCTCAAACACTAGTTATTATCTGCTGTGTTACAATTAGTCCCCAGCTAAGGGCTTCCCACAGCACTGCAGTGAGAAAAGTTGTGAGGCTGAACACCTCCTGATTCAGGGAGTAGAATGCTTCAATGTTATTAAAACGTGCTGTCCTTCATGAGTGCAAGTGGGAATACTGGCACATGACCTTGCAAAAACTGCATTAAGGTTTTCAGGGTGCCAGGGTCAGGGAAATAATTCAGTATCTCAAATTTTGGCCCAATCACTCAATCTGAAAACAACATATTTGCTGATGTCTTAAGGAAGCAATGAGAAAAAATAGGAGACTGAATATGAATTCCGACTTTTTACTCACAAGCTGGGTAACATGCACATGTATAAAGTCTCTGGGTCTTATTTTATTTTTCTGAAATGTAGGGATCCTCCCTCACTCAGTCTATGAAAATAGTGGCACCTTAGCTATGGCACCTAGCAAAGTTCCTATGCACTGAATGTACTCAACAAATGGCATATTTTCAACTCTTATTTTCATTGATTTGCTTTGGATTCATGCAAGCACCTATAAAAAAAAATGGGTACTGAAAGGTAGCAACTTTCAGAATAGCCCCACATTGTTATCCTGGTTGGTAGAATTCAAGATTCCCACACAACAATCTCCTTGTTTTTCAAGCACTGATGTAGGTGCTGCTATAGATGCGACTAAGGTTCCAAATCAATTGATTTTAGGAGAAGGAAATTACCCTTGGTGGGCCTGACTTAATCAGATGAATCCTTAAAAGATACTGGGCTCTTCCTTGAAAAGGGGGTTCAAAGCATGAGTAAGATTCAGCATAAGGGACATTTTAATTTGCTGACTTTCATGATGTGAAGGATCTCTAGGGGCTAAGAAAAGTCCCCAGCTGACTGCCAGTAAGAAAACAGGAACCTCAGTCCTATAGCCACAAGATAAAATTTTTCACAACCACATGAGTTTAGAGGATGATTCTGAGTTCCAGAGGAGACCACAGCCTTGCCAACATCTTAATTTTAACCTCACAAGAATATGAGCACAGAACTCAGCCGTGCTTGCCCAGACTTCTGGCCTATAGAACTGTCAGATTTATTCTTCTATACCACTAAGTTTATAGTCACTTGTTGTGCGTGAGTAGAAAACTAATGTACCCTAGTGCTTCTTTCACCAATTTTACCTAGCAAATAAGTAAATTTCCTACCTTACAACTACCATAAAAATAATGTTCCTGGGAGGAGACATCTTAACATAACCATCTGCCTTTAACACCTATAAAGCATAGCAGTTGTGAGACTCAAGATAATCCTACCAAATGAGCTATGGCCTTTCCTTTTTGTGATGGTCAGTGTATCACTTTACTTTGTTTTTATAATGTTGCTTATGGTTGGTTTTCTGACAATGAAAGTGATATATGTTTGTATAAAAGTTTGAAGCCACAAAAAAGCAGAAATAAGAAAACATAAATCATTAATCCCACTCTCAGAAGCAATTTTTGTTAAGATGTTGACAGCAATCTTTTTATACATCTATTTTTTAAGTTAAAAACATAATACATACTCTTGCAATTCTATATCCTGATACTCTACCTTGCATTATTTCATGAAAATTCCCAGTATCAATACATTCTCTGAAACGTATTTTTCATCAGTTTATAATTTTAAAGCCTACTGAACTATCTTATTTATTTTATATTTCCTATGTTTGAGTATTAGTTTGCTTCAAATTTTAAAAATTGAACTAAACATTCGTCTTGCCTGTTAATCATACTTGGTATATTCCTTACCACTGATACCAAGAAGTGAAATCACTAGCATGTTTGTATGCTCTCTCCCTCTGAAATAACGCGGAGTCAGATAAGGGCTCCACACTATTATGAATTACATAATGATTATGAATTGCATAATTAAGTCATTTCATGCCCTTTTCCCCGGAACCCCTGAACTTGTCCAATTTGCCAGGGAAAATAGGGTTTGAAGAACACTGCTAGTCTCTGGACTTCATTGATCTGAAGACTAGAAACCTTTGAGGGAACACTGCACTGTGTGTTCAGAACCAGGTAAGTGATACAGGAAGGCCCTCCAGCTACAAGCACCTGGGCAGCACCACAATAGTCAGCTCCAGGGCCGCCAGAATGTTTTCATTGCTCATTAACTGTTAGCATTGTTAGTTCTAATGAGCTGTGATTTTCATTGCTGCTGAAGCAGGCTGGCAGCTCTCTCCTCCCCAACAGGCTGCCTTCCCAAGCAGCTAATGTTCAACAGAAGTGTCCCCTGCAGGAGCCAATACGCTTATTCAAACACCCTCCTGCCTCTCCAAACTGCTCTTCCTCCACAGCCTCAGGGATAGCCAAGGACCTCACACTTCACTCTGATTCCACTGCCTCCCTCAAGCGCAACCTCTCTTTCGGTGTGTGTCTCTTTCTCCTCTCCCCCTTTCCATTCCCCAATTAGTGCAATAATTAAAGCATAAAGTTACTTGTCTCTGTACTATTTCGGTAGGTGTGCAAATCTCCTGAAATAAGTAGATGTTCAGATGTTTTCACAGAAGCACCTGCTCCTCTGTCACAAGGTAACACAAGTGGGAGTGGGGCAGGAGTTATTTCATATGGTAAAAGCCTCTACAAAAAACCTCCATATCTGCAGCTGAGGCTCCAAACATGAGGCTGTAAGCATACAGTCTTATTTATGTTGTAAGACTCTTCCTAGATATTTTCTCCCAGAAATTCTTCTTTGACTTTGTTCTGGGCTCCAACAGCATCCTCATCTGCCTCTCATACTGGAGTTTCTTAGCTTTTCTCATGAATGCATGATAACCTACTTTTGTATTCCCAGCATAGTGCCTGTCACATAGTACATGCTCAGTAAACATTTTTTGACATAAACTAAAAAGGTATAGAATTATCAACTAATAACCTGGAGGTTCCTGTAAGAAAATAGACATGATTTCTTGTTCTGCCTTAACGCCTTAATTCTTTTTTTTAAGTTTTTATTTAAATTCCAGTTAGTTAACATAGTGTAATATTAGTTTCAGGTGTACAATATAGTGATTCAACACTTCCATCCATCACCCAGTGCTCATCACAAGTGCATCCTTAATCCCCATCACCTATTTCACCCACACCCCACCCACCTCCCTTCTGGTAACCATCAGTTTGTTCTCTATAGTTAAGACTCATTTTATTGGTCTCTCTCTCTTTTTTCTCCTTGCTCACTTGTTTTTTTAAATTCCACATATGAGTCAAATCATGTGGTATTTGTCTTTCTCTGACTTATTTTGCTTAGCATGATACTTTCCAGTTCCGTCCATACCACTACAAATGGGAAGATTTCATTTTTTCGATGGCTGAATAATATTCCATTATATATATACCACATCTTTATCCATTCATCTACCCAGGGACACTTGTACTGCTTCCATAATTTGACTATTATTCTCCCTTAATTCTGATTGTCATTTGTCACAGTAGAACAGTAAAAATTCCACTTTATCTTATAATTTTTTAAATTAAAAAAGCAGAAATTTGTCTCATAGTTCTGGAGACTAGAAGTCTGAGGCAGAGATGTTAGCAGGGCTGGTCCTTCAGAGGCTGTGAGGGAGACTCTTTCCCAAGCCTCTCTTGCAGGCCCAAAGATAGCTTTCTCCTTATATCTCTTCATATTGTCTTCCCGCTATGTGAGCCCTCCTCTGTATCCAAATCCCCTCTCTTAATAAGACAGCAGCCATATTTTATTAGAGCCCTTTCTATTGACCTTGGGTTCAATTACAGGAAGCTGAGCCATACCACAATTCTTCTAATGACACAACTTTATTACATGACTTTGCTAATTGTATCTGCAGTGACCCTATTAGTAAACAAGGGCACATGCTGAGGTACTGGGGTTAGAACTGGAGTTTATGGATCTGGTGAAGGGAAGTATAATTCTACCCATAAACATATCCCAAATCAAGACAAAGAAAAATTCCTCTTCAGGGCCCCAACTCTAATTGAACTCAACACCTGTCAAGTGCTTACTAGGTAGAGGACTAAAGGCAGTAGAATGAAAGAAACACAAGTTTTTCTGCCTTTGAGGATCTAGGAGTGGGATGAATGTATATGGGAGAGGGGCACCAGTATAATAGGGCCTAGCATGGTTCCCATCAAACAGGAGGCATCTTATAAATGTCAAAGGAATATGGTCTTGCTATGGGAGTCAGGAACCCCAGAGTTTAGACAACTGGCTTTGTCACTTATTTGCTGTGTAGCATTAGAAGCCATTTCAGCCTTTAAGACTTTGTTTTCTAATTTAAATCAAATAAAGAATGGCATAATTACAGCAGGATTCAATGGCAACTGCAATAAAGCCATGCCCTGAGGAAAAAGCATCCTTGCCTGTGACATTAATCAGTTTGTAGGTCATGTTTGCTAAACATATTCTAATTTCTTTCCATCAAATCAAGTGAGAGTTATCATTTTTCATCATCATTTTTTTTAAGGAAGCATTAAGGTACGTTCTCAGTTACATATCTTTCTCTTTTTCAATCCACAGAATAATATGTTAGTGTTTAAGGACCACAAATCCATGGAGCTCATCTAGTACATGGGGCAACGGAGGCACTGGCCTCACGAGACACATACTGATTCTGTGTTACAGTGGTATAAGGAAACTGCCCTGGAGCAGAGGTGAGCACTCTTTTCCTAGCTTAAAATGAGGCAAAACAAGCCCAACTAATGGATATGACTTACCAGCACTTTTGTAAGTCTTATCTCCATTTATCTTTCCCACATACCTTAAGTCTGTTCCAGCATCAGGCAAAAGTGCTTCCCGAAATGGACTTTATGTACTGGGGAAAGGGAGGTAGATAATCCCTCCAAAATGTCATATAAGAAAAACTTTCTAGTCTGGCTAGAATATATAAAAGAATAACATTCGGATACCTGAGTAGCTCAGTCAGTTGAGTGTCTGACTTCGGCTCAGGTCATGATCTCACAGTTTGTGAGTTCGAGCCCCACATCAGGCTTGCTACTGTCAGTGCAGAGCCCACTGCAGATCCTCTGTCCCCTTCTCTTTCTGACTCTCTCCTGCTTGTGCTCACTCTTTCTCTCTCTCTCTCTCTCTCTCTCAAAAATAAACATTAAGAAAAAGAAGAAGAACATCAAACTTCCCATTTTAACAACCAAAAAATAACAGAGGATAAAGTAAAATAAGTATCTTTTTTAAATATACCAGAGAAATGTGGATGTAAAGAAGCCTAGGAGAACTACATTCCCAGGAGGGATATGCTCTTCTGCAATGAGCAGACACCAGCAGCCTCTTACCTCTGTGGGGCAACTGCTCAATCAAGATGTGGACAGGCAGATTTGGCTTGGTTAAAAGTGAAAGGATTGGTGAAGTCCCAACAGTTCATGTTTGCTTTTGTTTCCCTTCCTTTTAGCTACATATCTAGTAAGAAGTTGCTATGGCTGAGGTTAACGGAAAAGCTTCTGCACAATGAAAGAAACAATAAATAAAACTAAAAGGCAGCCTACCTAATGGAAGAAGATATTTGCAAATGACATATCCAATAAAGATTTAGTATCCAAAATGTATGAAGAGCTTATCAAACTCAACACCCAAAAAAACAACCCAGTTAAGAAATGGGCAGAAGACATGAATAGACACTTTTCCAAAGACATCTAGTTGTCTAACAGACAAATTACAAGATGCTCATCACTCATCATCAGGGAAATACAAACCAAAACTATGATAAGATATCACCTCACACCTGTCAGAATGGCTAAAATTAACAACACAAGAAACAACGGGTATTGGTGAGGATGCAAAGAAAGGGAAACCCACTTGTAGTGTCGGTAGGAATGCAGACGGGTGTGGCCACTCTAGAGAACAGTATGGAGGTGACTCAAAAAACTAAAAATAGAACTATCTTATGATCCAGCAATTGCACTACTAGATATTTACACAAAGGATACAAAAATACAGATTGGAAATGGTACATGGATTCCAATGTTTATAACAGCATCATCAACAATAGTCAAACTACAGAGAGAGCACAAATGTCCCTCAACGGATGTATGGATAAAGAAGATGTAATATATACACATATATACAATGAAATATTGATCAGCTATGAAAAAGAATGAAGTCTTGCTATTTGCAATGATGTGGATGGAGCTAGAATGTATTTTGTTAAGCGAAATAAGTCAATCAGAGAAAGACAAATACCATATGATTTCATTCATATGTGGAACTTAAGAAACAAAACAGATTAAAACATGGGAAGGTGGAAGGAAAAGAAGAGCAGGAAACAAACCACAAGAGACTCCTAAGGATAGCGAACAAACAGGGTTGATGGGAAAGGTGGGTGGAGAGATGGGCTAGATGGATGATGTGTATTTAAAACGGCACTTTTGATGACCACTGGGTGTTGTATGTAAGTGATGAATCACTGAATTCTACTCTTGAAACCAATATTGCACTATATGTTAACTAACTAGAATTTAAATGTTAAAAAATGAACAGATTGGAATCTGCAGTAGACTGAGATGCAGAATAAATTTTCCACTCTAAAGGGAAATTTCTCACATTCACTCCCAAAGGACATTTTCTGACAGTGAGAAATGACAGAATGAAGTCTGGGAATTGGGCAAGTAAAGGAAGGCAAAGTTTTAGAATTCTAGAGGAAACTAGAAAATATGTTTATTCTTCTTTCTAGAGGTGTTTTTAAACAACTTTATTGACGTATCTTTGAAATATAAAATTTATGTATATTTAAAGTTTAAAACTTCATGTTTTGATGTATGTATACACTGTGAAAAAATCACTACAATCAAGCTAAATAATGTATTCATTACCTTTATATAGTTTTATCATTTTGTGTGTGTTAAGATTTAATTGAAGATCAACATTCTTAGTAAATTTCAAGTATGCAATACACTATTGCTAATTATCACCATGTTGTACATTAGATCTCCATAACTCATTGATCTTTATATTCTTTATTCATTCTTCCATTGGTAGACATTTAGATTATTTCCATATTTTTGCTATTGTGAATGATGCTGCAATAAACACAGAAGTGCAGCTATCATTTCAGTTCCAGATTTCATTTCTTTTGCATATATACCTAGAAGTGAGATTGCTGAATCATATGGCAGTTCTATTTTTAACTGTTTGAAATACCTCCATACTGTTTTCCATAATGATTGGACCAATTTGCATACCCACCTGGAGAATGCAAGGGTTCTCTTTGCTCTACATTCTGCAATGACACTTGTTATGTATGGTCTTTTTGAGAATGACCATTCTAATAGGTGTGAGGTGATGTCTTATTGTGATTTTGATTTGTGTTTCCCTGGTGATTACTGATGTTGAGTACCTTTTCATGTAGTACCTTCATGAGTACCTTTCATGGTACCTATTTTTGTATGTCTTCTTTTACGAAATGTCTATTCAGGGGCTCAGGTCATGATTTCTCAGTTCATGGGATCAAGCCCTGCATCAGGCTTCACATGGACAGCACAGAGCCTCCTTGGGATTCTCTCACTCTCTCTCTCTCTCTCTCTCCTCTCCCCTACTGGTATTCTCTCTCTGTCTCAAAATAAATAAATAAAAATAAAAGAAATGTCTATTCAGTTCAATTGCCCATTTTTTGATTGGGTTATTTGGATTTTTTCCTATTGAGTTATATGAGTTTCTTTTTTTATTTTTTTAATTTTTTAATGTTTATTTATTTTTGAGAGAAAAAGACAGAGAATGAGTGGGAGAGGGGCAGACAGAGAGGGAGACACAGAACTGGAAGCAGGCTCCAGGCTCCGAGCTTTCAGCACAGAGCCCAACGCAGGGCTTAAACTCTCAAGGGGTGAGATCATGGCCAGAGCCAAAGTCAGGTGCTTAAGTGACTGAGTCACCCAGGTGCCCCGAGTTATATGAGTTTCTTATATATTTTTGATATTAACTGTTTATCAGATATATGGCTTGCAAATACTTAACCTATTTCATAGGTTGACTGTTCACTCTCATGACTATTTCATTTGTTGTGCAGAAGACATTATATTGTTTTGTTTACCTATTAAGATATATTTGCACTTAATTTTATTATTTTTAAAATTTTAATTCCAGGGTAGTTAACATACAGTGTTATATTAGTCTCAGGTATACATTAGTGGTTCAACAATTCCATATATTACTCAATGCTCATCAAGATAAGTGTACTATTAATACTTTTTACCTATTTCATTCATCACACCAATACCTCCATTGTTTGTTGTTATTTTTAAGAGTCCATTTTTTGATTTGTCTCTTTTTTCTTTGTTCATTTGTATTATTTCTTAAATTCTACATATGAATAAAATTATATGGTATTTGTCTCTCTGACTACCTTATTTCTCTTAGCATTGTACACTAGATCCATCCATGTTGTTGCAAATGGCAAGATTTCATTCTTTTTCATGACTGAATAATATCCATTACACACACACACACACACACACACACACACACACACACACTACATCTTTACTATCAATAAACATTTGGGTTACTTCCATAATTTGTTATAAATAATACTGCAATAAACACAGGGGTGCATATATCATTTCAAACTGGTGTTCTCATATTCTTTGGGTAAATGCCCAGTAGTGTGATTACCAGATTATATGGTAGTTTTGTTTTTTTTTTAATTTTTTGAGGAACCTCCATACTGTCTTCCAGAGTGGCTGAACCAATTTGCATTCCCACCAACAGTACAAGAGGGTTACTTTTGCTCTGCATCCTTGCCAGTGCTTGTTGTTTCTTGAGTTTTTGACTTTATCCATTTCTGACAGGTGTGAGGTGAAATCTCATGGTAGTTTCAATTTGCATTTCCTTGATGATTGATGATAAGTGATGTTGAGCATCTTTTCTTGTGTTTGTTGGCCAACTGTATATCTTCTTAGAAGAAACATCTGTTTATGTCTTATGCCCTATTTTAATTAGATTATTTGTTTTGGTTTTTGTTGTTGTTTTTTTTTTTTTTTGGTTTTGGTTTTGGTTTTGGTGTTGAGTTGTAGAAGTGCCTTATATATTTTGGTCACTAACTCTTCATCAGATATATCATTTGCAAATATCTACTCCTATTCTGAAAAGTTGCTTTTAATTTTATTGATTGTTTCCTTCACTGTGCAGAAACTTTTCATTTTGATGCAATCTCAATTTTTGTGTTTATTTCCCTTGCCATGGCAGATATATCTAGAGAGAAGCTGCTATGGTCAATGTCAAAGAAGTTACTGCCTCTATTATTCTCTAGGATTTTAATGGTTTCTTGTCTTACATTTAGATATTTCATCCATTTTGAATTTATTTTTGTGTATGGTATAAGGAAGTAGTCCAGTTTCATTCTTTTGCATGTAGCTATTCAGTTTTCCCAACACCATTTGTTAAAGAGACTGTCTTTTTCACATTGCATATTCTTTGTTTCCTTTGGAAAAGATTAATTGACCATGCAATTGTGGGTTTATTTCTGGGATTTCTATTCTGTTCTATTGATCTACGTGTCTATATCGATGCCAGTAAGCATACAGTTTTGATTACTACAGCTTTGTAATATAACTCAAAGTCTGGAATCATGATGTGGTTCCATGAAAATTTTAGGATGGTTTGTTCTAGTTCTGTGTCACAGACTTTGAGTCTGGAGTTCTTTTTTGTCCAGCAAGACAGCAAATGCAGAATTGAATACCAGAGAGTGGCTAATGTCCAGGAAGAAACAAATTCCTGAACATGGGTTTTGTCTCTGTATTTATTGAGCTTTCAAGGTTTTACATATGTGGTGAATGTGCAGAAGAAAACAGTAAGATAGTGACCATTAATTTGTGTGTCATAATCAAAGGGTTGGGGGGGGGGCGGCGAATGGCATTAGAAGTTGAGATTAAAGCACAATGGTATATTAGTGCCAGATGCCAGATGGACAGTGTTTCTCTGTGGGAGATACAGCAAAGTAACTGTTCTCTCCAAAGTGTAAGATTGCCAGAGCATGCTGCCTCAAGCCTAACAAGGCACTTTTCACTAGCTAACCCTGAGCACTTTCGCCCCATATCAGCTTTCCACCTCCAACTGTTCTTGGATGCTTTCTTCCTGTGGAGGTGGCTTTCCACCCTAAGCCTTGTTTTACTTGGGCCCTTCTGCCCGGTGGCTGTGGCGTTGGCTGCGCTTTCTGCCTCTACGCTTTGTCTTATTTAATGACTGGCCTTGAGCGCTTTTGCCCTGTGGCATCTTTCCGCCCTAAGCCGTGTTAACCCATTGGTGTTAGCATACAGAATTCTTAAACTTATTTCCCACAGTTCTGATAAAAAATGCTATTGGTATTTTGATAGGGGTTGCATTAAATGGCTTTAAATGCATTTAATTGGTTAGCTTAATTAAATGCATTAAATTCATTGCTTCGAGTAGTGTAGATATTTTAACAATATTTGTTCTTCCAATCCATAAGCATGGAGTGTCTTTCCATTTCTTTGTGTCATCTATAATTTCTTTCATCAGTGTTTTATGGTTTACAGAGTACAGATATTTCATTTCTTTGTTTATGTTTATTCCTAGGTATATTATGGTTTGGGGTGAAATTGTAGATGGGATGGATTCCTTGATTTCTCTTTCTGCTGGTTCATTATTGGTGTATAGAAATGCAAGGGATTTCTATACATTAACTTTGTGTCCCATGACCTTACTGAACTCATTTATGAGATCTAGTAGGTTTTTGGTAGAGTCTTTTGGGTTTTCTACATAGAGTGCCATGTCATCTACAAATAGTGAGAGTTTTATTTCTTCCTTACCTATTTGGATGTCTTGCATTCCATTATCTTGTCTGCTGTAGCTCAGACTACCAGTACTATGTTGAATAAAAGTGGTGAGAGTAGACATTCCCATCTTGTTCTTAGCTTAGAGTAAAGCTCTCAGTTTTTAACTATGGAGTATTATGTTAGCTGTGGGTTTTTTTTTTTAATTTTTTTAACGTTTATTTATTTTTGAGACAGAGAGAGACAGAGCATGAATGGGGGAGGGTCAGAGAGAGGGAGACACAGAATCTGAAACAGGCTCCAGGCTCTGAGCTGTCAGCACAGAGCCCGAAGCGGGTCTCAAACTCATGGACTGCGAGATCATGACCTGAGATGAAGTCCGCCGCCCAACCGACTGAGCAACCCAGGCGCCCCATCTGTGGGTTCTTTATATAGGTTTACATTGTGTTGAAGTATATTTCCTCTAAAGCTACTTTGTTGAGGTTTTTATGATGAATGGATGTTGTACTTTGTCAAATGTTTTTTCTGTTTCCATTGAAATGATTACATGATACTTATCTTTATTTTTTTAATATATGAAATTTATTGTCAAATTGGTTTCCATACAACACCCAGTGCTCATCCCAAAAGATGCCCTCTTCAATACCCATCACCTAGCTTCCCCTCCCTCCCACCCCCCATCATGATACTTATCTTTATTGATGTGATGTATCATGTTGATTGATTTGAAAATATTGAACCACTTTTGCATCCTGGGGATAAATCCCACTTAATTATGGTGAATAATTTTTTAATGTATTGTTGATTCAGCTTGTTAGTATTTTGTCGAGAATTTTTGCATTTATGTTCACCAAAAATATTGGCCTGCAGTTCTCTTTTTTGTGGTGTCTTTATCTGCTTTTGGTATCAGAGTAATTCTAGCCTCATAGAATAAATGTGGAAATTTCCTTCCTTTTCTATTTTTTGGAATGGTTTGAGAAGAATTGATATTAACTCTTCTTTAAATGTTTTGTACAATTCATCTGTGAAACCATCTGGTCCTTGGGAATTTTTTGATTACTGATTCAATTTTATTGCTGGTAATTGATCTGTTCAAATTTTCTATTTCTTCCCACTTCAGTTTTGGTAGGTTATATGTTTCTAGGAATTTATCCACTTCTAGGTTGTTCAATTTGTTGGAATATATTTTTTCATAATATTCTGTTACAATTGTTTGTATTTTATGTGATATTGGTTATTTCTCCTCTTTCATTTCTGTTTTGGTTTGAGTCTTCTCTCTCTGTCTCTCTTACTCTCTCTCTCTCTTTGTTGTTGTTGAGTCTTGCTAGAGGTTTATCAATTTTCTTGATTTTTTTAAAAAGAACCAGCTCCTGGCTTCATCGATCTGTTCTATTATTGTTTTTCTGCCTTTAGTTTCTATATTATTTATTTCTGCTCTAATACTATTTCCTTATTTCTTCTGGTTTTGGATTTTGTGCCTTGTTCTTTTTCTAGGTCCTTTAAGTATAAGATTTTTTAAAATTTTTTAATGTTTATTCATTGTTGGGAGGCAGAGAGAGACAAACAGAGTGTGAGCAGGGGAGGGGCAGAGAGAGGCAGACACAGAATTTGAAGCAGACTCCAGGCTCTGAGTAGTCAGCAGAGCCTGATGCAAGGCTCGAACTCATGAACAGTGAGATCATGAACCTGAGCCAATGTTGGATGCTTAACCGACTGAACCACCCAGGTGCCCCTAGAAATAAGATTTATTGCATTGCTGTAAACTTCCCTCTTGAACAGCTTTTGTTGCATCCCAAGGGTTTTGGATCTTTGTGTTTTTATATTCATTTTTCCCATGTAATTTTTTTTATTTCTTCTTTGATTTCTTGCTTCACTTATTCATTATTTTATAGTATGTTATTTGACCTCCATGTATCTGTGCTCTTTCCATAATTTTTCTTGTGGTTAATTGTGAGTTTCATAGCATTGTGGTCAGACAAGATGCATGGTATGACTTTGATCTTTTAGAATTTGCTAAGACTTGTTTTGTGGCCTAACATGTGTTCTATTCTGAAGAATGTTTCATATGCATTTGAAAACAATGTGTATTCTGCTGTTTTAGGATGAAATATTGTGAATATATCTGTTAAATATATCTGGTCCTTTGTGTCATTCAAAGCCACTGTTCCCTTACTGATTTCTGTTTGAATGATCTGTCCATTGATGTAAATGGGGTGTTAAAGTCCCCTACTGTTATTGTTTTACTATCGATTAGTTCCTTTATGTTTGTTATTAACTGTTTCATGTATTTGGGTGCTTCCATTTAGGTGCATAATTATTTACAATTGTTATTACTTCTTGTTGGATTGTCCCCTTTTATTATTAAAAGTCTATGTCTCTTGTTACAGTCTTTGTTTTAAAGTACATTTTGTCGAATATAAGCATTGCTACTCTGGTTTTTTTTTCTACATCCATTTGCATGATAAATGTTTTTCCATCCTCTTAGTTTCAATCTGCATGTATCTTTAGGTCTGAAATGGGTCTCTTATAAGCAGCACATAGAAAGTTCTTGTTTTTTTTTTAATCCATTCTGTCACTCTATGTCTTTTGATTGTAGTGTTTAGTCCATTTACATTCAACATAATTATTGATAGGTATGCTTTATTGCTATTCTGTTATTTGCTTCATTTTTTTTCTTTGTAGTTCTTCTCTGTTCCTTTCTTTTATTACTCTCTTCTCTCACAGTTTGCTGGATTTCTTTAAATATATACTTGGATTGCATTCTCTTTAATTTTTGTTTGTCTGTTACTAGTTTTTGATCTATTACCATTAGGTTTGTTTATAACATTTTCTACATACAGCAATCTATATTAAGTTGATGGTCACTTAAGTTTTAATTCATTCTTAATTCCTGTCCTCACCACATTTTAAGTATATGGTGTCACACTTTACCATATCTTATCTTATCTTATCTTATCTTATCTTATCATTTTATTATTTTGTGATTTTTATTGATATACTTCTTCCTGCTGCTTTAATCCTTCCTACTTTTCTTACTCTTGCTTGTGGCCTTTATTTTTCACTGAGTCTCCTTTAACATTTCTTATAGAACTGGTTTAGTGGTCATGAACTCCTTTAACTTCAGTTTGTCTGGGAAACTATTTTGAATAATAACGTTGCTGGATAGAGATTCTTGGCTGAAGGTTTTTTTTTGTTTGTTTGTTTTTTTTCCTTTCAGCATTTTGAATATATGATGCCACTCCCTTCTGGCATGCAAATTTCTGCTGAAAAATCCACTAATACCCTATGAGATTTTCCTTTTATATAACTGTCTTCTTTCCTTGATGTTTTTAGAATTCTCTCTTCATCACTACTTTTTGCCATTTTAATTACTATTCCTCTTACTGTGGACCTCCATGGATTGATTTTGTGTGTGGGGTGGGGGAGAATCTCCATGCCTTCTGAATCTGGATATCTGTTTCTTTCCCTAGATTAAGGAAGTTTTTAGCTATTATTTCTTCAAATAAATTTTCTGCCCCTTTTTCTTTTTGTTTTTCTGGGACTCCCTATAATGCAAATGTTATTACACTTGATGAAGTCACTGAATTCCCTAAGTCTATTCTCATTTTGCATAATTTTTTTGTCTCAGTTGTTCAGTTTGATTATTTGCATTCCTCTGTCCTCCAGGTGGATAATTCATTCTTCTGCTTCCTCTACTTTGCTATTTATTCCAACTAGTTTATTTTTAATTTCATTAATTGTGTTCTTCATCTCTGATTGGCTTCTTTTTATCTCTTTATTAGGGTTCTCACTGAAGTCCTCCACTTTTCTCAAATCCAGTGAGTATCTTTGTGATTATTAATTTAAATTCTCTATCAGGCATATTACTTATCTTCATTTTGTTTAGTTAGGTGTTTTGCTATGATTTCATCCTGTTATTTCTTTTGGGACATATTCCTCTGCCTCCCCATTTATCTAACTGTCTGCTTCTGTGTGTTAGGAAACTCCTGCTTTTGAAAGTAATAGCATTATGAAGAAGATGTCTTATAGTGCCCTGCAGTGCAGTGTCACCCATTCACCAGAACCTGGCACTTCAGAGGAGTCTCCTGTATGTGTTGTGTGCATCCTGCTGTTGAGTCTTGGCTGCTTTTCTTTCAGTCCAGTCATCTGCAGTAGCTCTCTCTTTGCCTGTTGTGAGCAGTGTTTGGTCCCCAAGGTGTTAGTGGACTAGTCTTGGGCTCCCTGGATCTTGAGTTTAATCAGACCAGATGTTTGCCAGAGATGCAGTTGCACCAAATTGCAGGGAACTTTCCCAGTGTTGTCCCCTGAGAAGCTTTCACTGCTGAGTAGGGTCTACAATCAGACGAGCTGTCTGCCTCTAGCCCACTGCTGGAGGCTATTATCTGAGTGTGGTTCTCTTCCCCTCAGACCAGGGCAGGAATCACTGTGGAATGATGCAGTTCCCTGTCAGTCATGCTTGTACAATGCCAGGTTTGTAGCCCCAGTTTGAATGGGCTCCCACCCCGAGCATATTGGAGGTCGGGGAACAGGTCACATAGTGCTCACAATGTTTGTGGCACTAGTGAGAGATGATGGGCTGCTGCTGCTCCTGGGACCTGACTGGCTGGGTGGGGTAAGTAATTTTAACGAGGCGCACACTGGTCTATCACAGGGTCTGCCTCCACCACTGCTTCTGCTGAGACCAAGGCCCCACAAAGCATGTAGGCCAGGTGACATCATATTGACAAGGTTTGGGCCTGTCTTCTGGGGAAGTGACCCACAGCACCAGGATTGAGGCAAGCTGGTCAGGACAGGGAAGATCTGCCAGGGGTGGGACTTTGTGTAAACAATTTAGGTAGTGAAAATCAATACACTGTCCATTCCCACAGATGGCTGTGAGTTTATGCTGGAGGTTGGGGGAGGAAAATGGCACCTGCCATCTCCTTAGTTCTTATAGGAGTCTCCCTATGATCTCTGTCTCTCTGGCACAGGTTCTGAGATTAGTAAATATTTCTCTCTGCCATATGCCCCAGGCATTTTTTCAAACTGTTTCTTCTATGCCGTACTTCTGCAGGTTCTTTGTTATGTTGTGTCTTTAAGGATGCGGACTCAGCTTATCACCCTTCAGGCTCTCCCAGGACTGGAACTTACTGATTTTTTTAAGTTCCACTGGTTATTAAGAGCTCATAAAATTTGGTCCCTCTAGTTTTCAAAGTTAAATATCATAGGAATTCATCTTCCCCATGCTGGCTCTCTGGTGTGATAGTATGTTTCTCTCCCTTCTCCACATCTGTGGCTCCCTCCTATGAATGGCCATGGTCTGTTTAGCTCCCAGCTGCATCTCTACCCTCCTTACTCTTTTTGATATGGTCTCTTCTCTACCTTTAGTTATGGAGTTTGTTCTGCCAGTCTTGAGGTAATTTTCTGGGCTATTTACATTGATGTGAATGTTATATAGTTGTACCCATGGGATGAAATGACTTTAGCATCCTCCTACTTTACCATCTTCCCTTTCCCTCCTACAGAAGATTTTAATTTGGTGCAATTTCACGTATTTTTGCTTTTGTTGCCTGTGCTGTTGGTGTCATGATAAAAAAAAAGTGTTGCCAAGAAAAATCTCAAGATGTTTCCATATTTCCTTCTAGCAGATTTATAGTTTGGAGTCCTACCTTTAATTCTTTAATCCATTTTGAGTTTATTTTTGTATATAACATGAAATAAGGATCTAATCTCATTCTTCTGCATATGGATATCCAGTTTTACAAACACCATTTATTGAAGAGACTATCCTCTCCTCATTGTATGGGATTGGCACTCTTGTTAAATATCAGTTGACTATAAATGTGTGTGTTTATTACTAGGTTCTATATTCAGTTCCATTAATCTATGTGTCTCTTTTTATGCCAGTATCAAAATGTTTTGATTATTATAGCTTTGTAATACATTTTAAAATCAAGGTGTGTGATGCCTCCAGCCGTTTTCTTGTTTCTCAAGATTGTTTTGGCTATGCACAGTCTTTTGTGGTTCCATATGAATTTTAGGATTTTTTAAATATTTCTGTAAAGTATATTATTGGGATTTTTATAAAAGTTGTACTGAATCTGTAGATCACTTTGGATAGTATGGACATTTTAATAATATTAATCCTTCCAATCCATGAACATGGGATGTCTTTCCATTTATGTGTGTCTGTTTTAATTTCCTTCAATAATGTTCTATTGTTCTTAGTGCATGCTTTCTTGGATAAGTTTATTTCTAAGTATTTTATTCCTTTATGTTGTTATGTAAATTGAATTATTTTCTTAATTTCATTTTCAGATAGTTTTTTGTTGGTGTATAGATTCAACCAATTTTTTATACTGATTTTGTACCCTAGAAGTATACTTAAATTATTAGTTATAGCAGTTTTTTATTGTTGTCATTGAGTCTTCTGGGTTTTCTACATATACAATCATGTCATAGCAAAGAAAGACAATTTTTCTTACTTTTCAACTTGAATTCCTTTTATTTCTTTTCCTTGCTTAATTTCTCTGGCTAGGACTTTCAGTATTATGTTGAATAGCAGTGGTAAGAGTGAGTATCCTTGACCTGTATGAGCCTTTAGAGAAAGAGCTTTCAATTTTTTTTCATCAACTATGATATCATCTGTGGGCTTTTTAATACATGGCCTTTATCATGTTGAGGGATATTCCTTCTATACCTATTGTGTGTGTGTGTGCATGTGTGTGAATCATGAATGGATGTTGAATTTTGTAAAATGTTTTTCTATATCCATTGAGATAATCATATAGCTTTTATGTTACCTTTTGTTAATATAGTATATCACGTTAATCAATTTGTGTAACATGTTAATCAATTTGTGTAAGTTGTATCCCATGGATCCCATTTTGTCATCCTTTTAATGTGCTGTTGAATATTGTTTGCTAGTATTTTCTTGAAGATTTTTGCATCTATTTTCATTGGTAATATCATCCTACAGTCTTCTTGTAATGTCTTTCTTTGGCTTTGGTCACAAGGTGATGCTGGCTTCAAAAAAAGAAGTTTTAGAATGTTTCATCTTCTATGCTTCTTATGAGTTTAAGAAGGATTGATGTTAAATCTTCTTTAAATGTTTGGTAAAATTCCACCCATGAAACCAATTGGCCCTGGGCTTTTATTTGTTGAAAGGATTTTGATTGTTGCTTTTACTGCTTCAATCTCCTTATCAGTTTTTGGTCTGTTCAGGCTTTCTATTTCTTCTTGATATAGTCATCATAGGTTGTACATTTCTAGGAATTTACCCGTTACTTCTAGGGCATATAATTTGCATATAATTGTTAGAGTCCCTTATAATCTTTTTTATTCCTGCAGTGTACATTATAAAGTCTCCTCTTTTATTTTTAAATTTTCATTTATTTAAGTTCTTTGTCCTGTTTTCTTTACTGTAGCCAAGGGTTTGTTGATTTTATTTACATTTCCACAAAATAAGTTATTAATTTTGTGGATTCTTTTTCTATCTTACTATTCTCTATTTGAATTTTTTCTGCCGTAATCTTTATTATTTCCTTTATTCAGCCAATTTTGGGCTTAGTTTGTTCTTTTGTTGTTGTTCCTTAAAATGTAAAATTGGGTTATTCATCTGACATTATTCTTTTTGTTGTTGATGGTGGTGTTTATCACTATAAATTTCCCTCTTAGTACTTATTTTGCTGCATCCTATAATTTGGGTATACTGTGTTTTGAGTTTTGTTTGTCCAGATATTTTTGTTAATTTACTTTTTACTTCCTCTTTGACCCAATAGTTAAAAAAGAGTGTGAGGTTTTGTTTTCACATACTTGTGATTTTCCCATTTTCTTGATGCTATTGATCCCTACCTTCAGATCACTGTGGTCAAAAAATATGATTTCTGTCTTTTAAAGTTTGTCAAGACTTGTTTTATAATATAACATGCGATTTATCATGGAGAATGTTATATTTGTGATTGACAAGACTATGTATTCTTCTGCTGTTGGACAGAAAGTTCTGTATATGTCTTTTAGTTTCATTTGATCCGTGATATTTTTTAAGCTTGCTGTTTCTTTATGGATTTTGTCTGAATGTTCTATCCATTAATGAAAATGAGGGAGAGAAGTCTTCTATTATTGCTTTCAATTTCTTTTTCTCAGAAATTTCAATTTTTACTTTATACACTGACGAGCTCTGATGTTGGGTGCATATATACTTAAAATTGTTCATATGTTCCTGTTTAATTTTCTTTTTTATCACTATAAAATGACCTTTGTTTCTGGAGATTGTTTTCTCTTAAAGTCTATTTTGTCTAAGTATAGAACTCCTGTTTTCTTTTGGTTACCATTTTTTAATCCCTTTACTTTTATCCTACGTGTGTCCTTGAATTTAACATCAGTTTCTTATAGACAGCATATAGCTGGATTTTGCTTTTTTATTCATTCATCCAATCTCTATAATTTGACTAGGGAATTTAATTCATTTACATTTAAAGTAATTTTTGATAGGGGAGGATTTACTCTTGCCATCTTTTTAAATATATTCTGTTTGTCTGTAGTTCTTTTATCATTCTTTTTCTCTCTAGCTGTCTTCCTTTGTGTTTGTTTTTTGTATCGATACATTTGATTCCTTTCTCTTTTTATTTTGTGAAGCTTCTGTGGATATTTTTCTTGTGAAAACCATGGGGCTTACATAAGATATCTTGTATGTATATCAGTCTATTTTAAGCTGATAATAATTTTACTTCATAGAAAAGTCCTCCACGTTTATCTCTCCTTCCCCTACCTTATATGCTATTGATATCACAATTTATGTCTATTTATATTATGTATCCATTAATATAGTTTAATTATAATTATTTATAATTCTTTTACTTTTATACTGGAGTTAGTAGTGATTTACCAACCACAATTTTAGTAATACAGCAATATAATAATAAAGTAATTATGATTTTCTCTATATATTTACCTTTACCAATAAGTTTTATGCTTTCTTTTTCTCTTATGTTACTATGTAGCATCCTTTCAACTTGAATAATTGTTTTTAGCATTTATCATAAATGGTGATGATAAATGGTGATGAACACGTTCAGCTTTTGTGTGTCTGAGAAAGTATACCCCCTCCATTTTTGTAGGATAGGTTTGCTAGGTATAATAGTCTTGATTGATTAGGATAAGTTTGCTAGGTATAATAGTCTTAATAGTCTTCTTTATTTATTTCTTTCTGCACTTTGAATATATCCTTCTCTCTTCAGCCAACAGTATTTTTGCTGAAAACTCTGCTGATAGTTTAAGGGGGTTCCCTTGTATACAAACAGCTGTTTTTCTTATGCCGCTTTCAAAATTATCTTTGTTTTTAAATTTTGACAGTTTGATTATGTGTCTCAATATCTCTTTCGATTCATTTGTTTAATTTCTATTGGGATTTCTGGATATGGATATCCATTTTTTTTATCTAGGTTTTGTCTAGGTTTGGGAATTTTTTAGCTATCTGAATAACCTTTCTGCAACCTTTTTCTTTTCTCCTTCTGGGACTCCCATAACACTTTTATTGGTTTTCTTAGTGAACCCCGTAAATCTCTTCAGCTTTCTTCCACATTGTATTCCTTTTTTCTCCTCTGGATAATTTCCAATTATCTATCTTTCAGGTTGGTGATTCTTTTTGCTGATTGATTTAGTCTTCCACTTAATCCCTCTAATGAATTTTTCAGTTCAGTTATTCAATTCTTTAGCTGTATGATTTTACTTGGTACTTTTAAAATATTTTCTGCGTTGAAATTCTGTTTGTTCATTTATTGCTTTTCTGGCCCTGGTAAACATTTTTTATAACTTACATTTGGAATTATACGTCAAGTAAGTTATATACCTCCATTTCATTCATGTTGGTTTCTCAAGATTTGTCTTGTTCTTTTATTTGGAAAATATTTTCCTGTTTCTTCATTTTCTCTGATGTTGTTTGTTTCTACACATTAGCTAAAACAGTCTCCTTTTCCAGTCTTTACAGACTGGCTTTATATAGGAAATTAACCTTACTGATCAACCTAACCAAAGAATACGGGTGCCTGTGTTTGTCCAAATACTGTCTTTGTTCTTACTGGCCTCCAGGAGATTATAGTATCCCAAATTCTGTCAGTTGTCTGAGACAGACAAGATAGAAGCTAATCCCTCACATAGAAGCCCAAAGTTGGGACACTAGATACGTAGTTTAATTTCTTCTAATCTCACAAAGAAACTGGAACTGGAGTTTATCACCAACTTGCTCTGCAGTAATGTATGAAGAGAAGCTGTAGCATACATTCTTTCAGACCATGCTTTCTTTAAAATTCTTGCTTCACTCTTTGCCACCTTGAGAGGCATAGCAAATTCCAGCAACAGTCAGCTCCTAGGGACAAGTGTTAGAAGACAGGCCTTTGGACAACAACTGGAATAGTCAGAGAACTAGTTATATAGTCCAACTCCTTCCAGGTAGAGACTAGAGTCTCAGTTTTATCAATGGATCAAGCTGGAGGAAAAAGCTGCATGAAGTTCCCAAACACTTTTTCAAGCTCCCAAATGACCCCCTGGGCTCCCAGATGCAAGATGGTTAGTAACCAGATCCTCAGGTAGCACCTTCAAAAGTCAGAGCATTAGATGTGTAGTATAAACCTTTCAGGGACAGACAGGAAGCTAGACTTTGTTTGCAGCTCATTTGTGTTCAGTCAGGGTGGAGAGCCATATGAAGTACTTGGATCCTCACTTAAAACTGCTACTTTTTCCTGTGGTCCTAAGGGACTAGTAAATGTTATTCTTTGTCAGCTCCCAGGGTTAGGAAAGCTAGGAGTCAGTCCTTCAGGTGCCACCATAAACGTTGTGGCACTATATGGGTCATTCCACTCCTTCCAGGGAGAAACTGGAGGCTTTATTTTATCACTGGAGTTCCCTGGGGAGAAATAATTTGACAAGTACCCACACACCAATTTAAGTTCCCAGAGGACCCTGTCAGCTTCCAGAAGCAGGCTAGTTTAAAGCTAGACCCTTGGATAGCAGCTAGGACATTAGATTTGCTGCACTGAATATGAGACATCCCAATGATGTACCTTTCCCATGGTGATGTTAAGGGCAAACCATTTGGATGTCTCTTCTCAACCAGGCCCAAATCATATCACAGAACTATACACCAGCTGTAATAGGTCAATAAGATTCATATCACCCTCATAGAGAGTCACCCTAACTAGAGGTAATTACTCACAAAACAGAGGTTCCAAGTTATGAATAGTAAGCCAATTTGGCCAATCACCCACTAGCGTCCCTTCATAGAACAGTGATATCACTCTGGGAAAAGTGGATGAATATCTTCTGCAGTTTTATCTTAAAAAATAAGCAGGTAATGATGACAAAGAACTCTCCAGATCTGCCTGAGAAGACAGACTTTATTGGAAACAGAGAACTTAGAATACCTAAAGATGTTATTTTTAAAATGGAAATCTGGATGAAGAGCAATTAGGAGAGCAGGAAACATAGCTCCAAAATACTAATAATGGCATAGCATAGCAACGAGAAGTTTAATAGAAGGAAACAGGGAAAAGAAAGTCAAGAAGAGCCCTCCCTGGAAATAAGGGATCACAGTCAATCTTGCCACTCAGAATTCCTGTATGCAAGTGCTAGACTGTAATCAGAGCAAGAGTAGAGTAGATGTGAAAGCATTCCTCAAGCTACACACAGATGCATCAACAGTGTAGTTCTCACTGGTACAAGGGACTTAAACACAGTCTCTGACTACTGACTAAATCAGCTACTCCGACCCAAAGGCAAAGTCTAAGATGCCAAACTAAGAAGTAAAACTACACAAATACCTGGTGGTGTGGAAGACTGTGTGTGCATTGACAATGCTATATCTCTTAGAAGTAAACAGCAAAGGAAAATCCAAGTTCTTAGTCTTTGATGAACATGGATCAAAAACATAAATTCAAAAACATATTGATACATCTGTCCAATGATAAAAAATAAATATCTATCTTCCAAGGAAACATAAGCACAACCATCGACCAAAATTAAATTAAGCTCACCATGGAACAGTCTTTAGGTAATAAAGCTAATAAATAATAAATATAAAAGTAATAAATCCTAGCAAACATTTTAGAAATATAGATGGATGACTACTCCTGGGTAGACCATATGATAGGTCATGAAGCAAGTTTAATAAATGTAAAAAGAATGACATTATATAAAGTGTATTCTCCAATCAAAAAAGCATAAAATTAGAAAACAAGAAAAGGAATTTTATAAAATTCACAAATATATGAAAATTAATCAAAACACTTCAATATAAATTACAGTTAAATCAATAGAACAAAATAGAGAGTCCAGAAATAAACCCACATTTATATGGTCAATTAATTTTCAACAAAGGAAGCAAAATATATGAAGAAAAAAGATAATCTCTTGAATAAATAGTGTTGGGAAAACTGGACAGCTACATGTAAAAGAAAAAATGAAATCAGACCACTTTGCTACACTACACACAAAAATAAAATAAAGACTTAAAGACTGGAAATCATTAAATTCCTAGAAGAAAACATAGTAATGTTTTAACATCAGTCTTAACAATGTTTTCTTGAGTCTCTCTTCAGGCAAGGGCAAAAAAAAAAAGCAAGAAAGACTATATCAAACTAAAATGCTTTTTAATGACAAAGGACTCCATCAAAAACAAAAAAAGGTAATATACTGAACAGGAGAAGATGTTTGCAAATGATATATTTAATATCGGGTTAAGATCCAAAATGCAGTATTTAAAAAATGTACCCAACTCAATAACTAAAAACACAATCTAACTTGAAAATGGGCAGTGGACCTGGATAAATACTTCTCCAAAAAGACACAGATGGCTAACAGACACATAAAAGAAGTTCAACATCTCTAAGCATCAGGGAAACATATCTGACACAATAGAACATCTACACATGAAAAAAAAACTCTCAACAAACTATCTTGAAAAGAAACATATCTCAACATCCTAAAGTCCATATATGAAAAGTCAACAGCCAACATCACATTCAGTGGTGAAAAATGAGAGCTTTTCTTCTAAGATCAGAAACAAAATGGTAATATTTACTCACACCACTTCATTCAACATACAACTAGAAGTCCTAGTTGTAGGAATCAGACAAAAGAAAGTAATAAAAGGCTTCCAAATTGATTTTTAAAAAAGTAGAACTTTCACTCTTTGCATATGACAAGATATTACATATAGAAAACCATATATATAGAAAATTATATATAGAAAACCCTAAAGACTACACCAAAAACCTGCTAGAACTGATAAATGAATTCATCAAAGTCACAGGATACAAAATTAATATAGAGAAATCTGTTTTATTTCTACATATTAAGAATAAAGCAGCAGAGAAATTAAGAAAAGAATCACATTTACAATTACACCAAAATAATAAAGTAGTGATAAACTTAACCAAGGAAAACAAAGACCTGTACTGTAAAAACTATAAAACACTGATGAAAGAAATCAAACATAACACAAACAAATGAAAAGACATTCCATGCTCATGAACTAGAAGAACCAATACTGCTAAAATGTCCATACTACCTAAATCAATCTATAGAATTTTTTTAAGTTTATTTATTTTGAGAGAAAGAGCATGCAATAAGGGGAAGAGCAGAGAGAAAAGGAGAGAGAGAGAATCCCAAGCAAGTCCACACTGTCAGCACAGAGCCCAATGAGGGGCCTGAACTCACAAACTATAAGATCATGACCTGAGCCAAAATCAAGAATCAGATGTTTAACCAACTGAACCACTCAGGCACCCCCAATCTACATATTTAATGCAATCCCTATCAAAATACTAACATTTTCCACAGAACTAGAACAAATCATCCTAAAATGTGTATGGAACCACAAAAGACCCAAAGTATCCAAAGCAATCTTGAGAAAACACAAAGCTAGAAGTATCACAATCCTAGATTTCAAGATATACTACAAAGCTGTAATAACCAAAACAGTATGGTACTGGCACAAAAATAGACACATGAATTCCTGGAACAGAACAGAAAGCCCAGAAATAAACTCACACTTATATGCAACAAAGATGGCAAGAACATACAATGGGGAAAAGAGAGTCTCTTCCACAAATGGTACTGGGAAAACTAGACAGCTACATACAAAACACTGAAGCTGGACCATTCTTTTACCCCATATGCAAAAATAATTCAAGATGGATTAGAGACCTAAATGTGATATCTGAAACCATAAAGCTCCTAGAAGATATAAGCAGTAATTTCTCTGACATAGTACATAGAAAAATTTTTCTAGATATGTCTCCCCAGGCCAAGGAAAATAAAATCAAAAATAAACTATTAGGATCACACCAAAATAAAAAGGTTTTGCAACCTTTTCTGACTCACATCTGTCAGAATGTCTAAAATCAATAATCCAAGAAACAACCGGTGTTGGTTAGGATGTGGAGAAAGCAGAACCTTCTTGAATCATTAGTGGCAATGAAAACTGGTGCAGCCACTCTGTAAAACAGTATGGAATTTCCTCAAAAGTTAAAAATACAACTACCTTACAATCCAACAATTGCACTACTACGTATTTATCTAAAGAATACAAAAGTACTAACTCAAACGGATACATGCACCCCAATGTTTATAGCAGCATTATCCCCAACAGCCAAATGATAGAAACAATCCTAGTGTCCATCGAGTGATGAATGGATAAAGAAGATGTGGTATATATACCATGAAATATTATTCAGTCATAAAAAAGAATGAAATCTTGCTATTTGCAATGACATGGATGGAGCTATAGAGTATTATGTTAAGTACATCAGTCAGAGTAAGACAAATACCATATGATCTCACTAATATGTGGAATTTAAGAAACTAAGCAAACCAGCAAAGAAGGAAAAAGACATAGAGACAACTTAGAGATTCTTAATATAGAGAACAACCTGATGAGTGTGGGGTGTGGGTGTAGGGATGGTTTAAATAGGTGATGGGATTTAGGGAGTGCACTTGTGATGAGCATTGGGTGCTTTATGCATACGAATCACTAAATTGTATACCTGAAATTAATACCACACTTTATGTTAACTGACATACAAGTGTGAGATGATATCTCATTCAGTTGTATACCTTAACAATAAATAAATAAATAAATAATGAAATTTTAAAAATCTATTTAAAATAGCATAAATAAGAATAAAGTATTTTGGAATAAATTTTATAAAATAAATGTAAGACTTTTACATTGAAAACTACAAAGTATTTTTGAAAGATAGTGAAGAAGATCTAAATAAAAGAAAACATCCCATGTTCATGGATCAAAACAATATTGTTAAATGGAAATACTCAACAAATTTATGTGCAGGTTATCTCTATCAGAATCCCATTTTGAATTTTTTGCCTCTATTGGCAAACTGGTCCTAGAATTAGAAAACACAAAGGACCAAAAACAGCCAACAATATTGAATAGGATGAACAGATTTGGAAGATTCATACTTCCTGATTTCAAACTTACTACAGGACTATAGTAATTGAGATAGTGTTGAAAGAATTTACCATGAATGATCACATAGTGTATGGTTTCATTGACATAAAATCTTCAAAAGTGACAAATCCACAGAGACTGAAATTAGACTAGTGATTGTCTAGGTTTGGGGGAAGAGGAAAGGAAGTAGCTGCTAGTGGATGTGGGATTTCTTTTCAAGATAGTGAAAAATTTATTTATTTATATTGTGGTGATGGTTGCACAACTCTTTGAATGTACTAAAAATCAATGAATTGCATACTTCAAGAGGTGAATTTTATGATAAGTGAATTATAATTCAAAATTATGTTTAAATGATGAATAGAAAATTGTTTTGAACAACTTTATGATAACTAATTTGTCAACAGACAAATTACTTAAAAAATACAATTTATCAAAACTGACACAAGAAGAATAGATCTGAATTAAAAATACGAAAACACAAATGATTGTTTAAGAAATTAAATATCTAATTAAAATCTTTTTATAAGAAAACTTTAGACCTAGTGGTTTCACTGGTGAGTTAATTCTATCAAATAAGGAAGATATAAAACCATTATTTCACAAATTCCTTAACAGAAAGAGAAAGTGGGAGCACTCCCCAGTGCATCTTTATTATTTCTGCATATCCCTGTTATAAACAAAAAAATCTTACCAAGGTATTTCTAAACAGAAAATTTGAGATCAATGTTATTCATGAATGTAGTGTGAAAATCCCAGACAACATATTAGCAAAAGTTAATTAAACAATATCTTAAAAGTATAATATATCATACTCAAACAAGTTTTAAGGCAAGAATAAAATATTTTTATTTTTATTTTTTATTTTTTTAGTGTTTTTATTTTTTTTTTCAATATATGAAGTTTATTGTCAAATTGGTTTCCATACAACACCCAGTGCTCATCCCAAAAGGTGCCCTCCTCAATACCCATCACCCACCCTGCCCTCCCTCCCACCCCCCATCAACCCTCAGTTTGTTCTCAGTTTTTAAGAGTCTCTTATGCTTTGGCTCTCTCCCACTCTAACCTCCTTTTTTTTTTTTTTTCCTTCCCTTCCCCCATGGGTTTCTGTTAAGTTTCTCAGGATCCACATAAGAGTGAAACCATATGGTATCTGTCTTTCCCTGTATGGCTTATTTCACTTAGCATCACACTCTCCAGTTCCATCCATGTTGCTACAAAGGGCCATATTTCATTCTTTCTTATTGCCATGTAGTACTCCATTGTGTATATAAACCACAGTTTCTTTATACATTCATCAGTTGATGGACATTTAGGCTCTTTCCATAATTTGGCTATTGTTGAGAGTGCTGCTATAAACATTGAGGTACAAGTGCCCCTATGCATCAGTACTCCTGTATCCCTTGGGTAAATTCCTAGCAGTGCTATTGCTGGGTCATAGGGTAGGTCTATTTTTAATTTTTTGAGGAACCTCCACACTGTTTTCCAGAGTGGCTGCACCAGTTTGCATTCCCACCAACAGTGCAAGAGGGTTCTCATTTCTCCACATCCTCTCCAGCATCTATAGTCTCCTGATTTGTTCATTTTGGCCACTCTGACTGGTGTGAGGTGATATCTGAGTGTGGTTTTGATTTGTATTTCCCTGATGAGGAGCGACGTTGAGCATCTTTCCATGTGCCTTTTAGCTTTCTGGATGTCTTCTTTAGAGAAGTGTCTATTCATGTTTTCTGCCCATTTCTTCACTGGGTTATTTGTTTTTCAGATGTGGAGTTTGATGAGCTCTTTATAGATTTTGGATACTAGCCCATTGTCCGATATGTCATTTGCAAATATCTTTTCCCATTCTGTTGATTGTTTTTTAGTTTTGTTCGTTGTTTCCTTTGTTGTGCAGAAGCTTTTTATCTTCATGAGGTCCCAATAGTTCATTTTTGCTTTTAATTCCCTTGTCTTTGGGGATGTGTCAAGTAAGAAATTGCTGCGGCTGATGTCAGGGAGGCTTTTTCCTGCTTTCTCCTCTAGGGTTTTGATGGTTTCCTGTCTCATATTCAGGTCCTTTATCCATTTTGAGTTTATTTTTGTGAATGGTGTGAGAAACTGGTCTAGTTTCAATCTTCTGCATGTTTCTGTCCAGGTCTCCCAGCACCATTTGTTAAAGAGACTATCATTTTTCCATTGGATACTCTTTCCTGATTTGTCAAAGATTAGTTGGCCATATGTTTGTGGGTCTAGTTCTGGGGTTTCTATTCTATTCCATTGGTCCATGTGTCTGTTTTTGTGCCAATACCATGCTGTCTTGATGATGACAGCTTTGTAGTAGAGGCTAAAGTCTGGGATTGTGATGCCTCCTGCTTTGGTCTTCTTCTTCAAAATTACTTTGGCTATTTGGGGCCTTTTGTGGTTCCATATGAATTTTAGGATTGCTTGATCTAGTTTCGAGAGGAATGCTGGTGCAATTTTGATTGGGATTGCACTGAATGTGTAGATAGCTTTGGGTAGTATTGACATTTTGACAATATTTATTCTTCCAATCCATGAGCACGGAATGTTTTTCCATTTCTTTACATCTTCTTCAATTTCCTTCATAAGCTTTCTATAGTTTTCAGCATACAGATCTTGTACATCTTTGGTTAGATTTATTCCTAGGTATTTTATGCTTCTTGGTGCAATTGTGAATGGGATCAGTTTCTTTATTTGTCTTTCTGTTACTTCATTATTAGTGTATAAGAATGCAACTGATTTCTGTACATTGATTTTGTATCCTGCAACTTTGCTAAATTTATGTATCAGTTCTAGCAGACCTTTGGTGGAGTCTATCAGATTTTCCATGTATAATATCATGTCATCTGCAAAAAGTGAAAGCTTAACTTCATCTTTGCCAATTTTGATGCCTTTGATTTCCTTTTGTTGTCTGATTGCTGATGCTAGAACTTCCAACACTATGTTAAACAACAGCGGTGAGAGTGGACATCCCTGTCGTGTTCCTGATCTCAGGGAGAAAGATCTCAGTTTTTCCCATCATTGAGGATGATGTTAGCTGTGGGCTTTTCATAAATGGCTTTTATGATCTTTAAGTATGTTCCTTCTATCCCGACCTTCTCGAGGGTTTTTATTAAGAAAGGTTGCTGAATTTTGTCAAAGGCCTTTTCTGCATCGATTGACAGGATCATATGGTTCTTATCTTTTCTTTTATTAATGTGATGTATCACGTTGATTGATTTGCAAATGTTGAACCAGACGTGCAGCCCAGGAATGAATCCCACTTGATCATGGTGAATAATTCTTTTTATATGCCATTGAATTCGATTTGCTAGTATCTTATTGACAATTTTTGCATCCATATTCATCAGGGATATTGGCTTGTAGTTCTCTTTTTTTACTGGGTCTCTGTCTGGTTTAGGAATCAAAGTAATACTGGCTTCATAGAATGAGTCTGGAAGCTTTCCTTCCCTTTCTATTTCTTGGAATAGCTTGAGAAGGATAGGTATTATCTCTGCTTTAAACGTCTGGTAGAACTCCCCTGGGAAGCCATCTCCTGGACTCTTATTTTTTGGGAGGTTTTTGATGACTGATAAAATTTCTTCACTGGTTATGGGTCTGTTCAAGCTTTCTGTTTCCTCCTGATTGAGTTTTGGAAGTGTGTGGGTGTTTAGGAATTTGTCCATTTCTTCCAGGTTGTCCGATTTGTTGGCATATAATTTTTCATAGTATTCCCTGATAATTGTTTGTATCTCTGAGGGATTGGTTGTAATAATTCCATTTTCATTCATGATTTTATCTACTTGGGTCATCTCCCTTTTCTTTTTGAGAAGCCCGGCTAGAGGTTTATCAATTTTGTTTATTTTTTCAAAAAACCAACTCTTGGTTTCGTTGATCTGCTCTACAGTTTTTTTAGATTCTATATTGTTTATTTCTGCTCTGATCTTTATTATTTCTTTTCTTCTGCTGGGTTTAGGCTGTCTTTGCTGTTCTGCTTCTATTTCCTTTAGGTGTGCTGTTAGATTTTGTACTTGGGATTTTTCTTGTTTGTTGACATAGGCCTGGATTGCAATGTATTTTCCTCTCAGGACTGCCTTCGCTGCATCCCAAAGCGTTTGGATTGTTGTATTTTCATTTTCGTTTGTTTCCATATATTTTTTGATTTCTTCTCTAATTGCCTGGTTGACCCATTCATTCTTTAGTAGGGTGTTCTTTAACCTCCATGCTTTTGGAGGTTTTCCAGACGTTTTCCTGTGGTTGATTTCAAGCTTCATAGCATTGTGGTCTGAAAGTATGCATGGTATAATTTCAATTCTTGTATACTTATGAAGGGCTGTTTTGTGACCCAGTATGTGATCTATCTTGGAGAATGTTCCATGTACACTCGAAAAGAAAGTATATTCTGTTGCTTTGGGATGCAGAGTTCTAAATATATCATTCAAGCCCATCTGATCCAATGTATCATTCAGGGCCCCCGTTTCTTTATTGACCGTGTGTCAATAGATGATCTATCCATTTCTGTAAGTGGAGTGTTAAAGTCCCCTGCAATTACCACATTCTTATCAATAAGATTGCTTATGTTTGTAAGTAATTGTTTTATGTATTTGGGGCTCCCATATTCGGCACATAGACATTTATAATTGTTAGCTCTTCCTGATGGATAGACCCTGTATTTATTATATAATGTCCTTCTTCATCTCTTGTTATAGCCTTTAATTTAAAGTCTAGTTTGTCTGATATAAGTATGGCTACTCCAGCTTTCTTTTGACTTCCAGTGGCATGATAAATAGTTCTCCATCCCCTCACTCTCAATCTGAAGGCGTCCTCAGAACTAAAATGAGTACCTTATAGACAGCAAATAGATGGGTCTTGTTTTTTTATCCATTCTGATACCCTATGTCTTTTCGTTGGCGCATTTAGTCCATTTACATTCAGTGTTATTATAGAAATATATGGGTTTAGAGTCATTGTGATGTCCGTAGGTTTCATGCTTATAGTGATGTATATGGTACTTTGTCTCACAGGATCCCCCTTAGGATCTCTTGTAGGGCTGATTTAGTGGTGACGAATTCCTTCAGTTTTTGTTTGTTTGGGAAGACCTTTATCTCTCCTTCTATTCTAAATGACAGACTTGCTGGATAAAGGATTCTCAGCTGCATATTTTTTTTCTGTTCATCACATTGAAGATTTCCTGCCATTCCTTTCTGGCCTGCCAAGTTTCAGTACAGAGATCGGTCACGAGTCTTATAGGTCTCCCTTTATATGTTAGAGCACGTTTATCTCTAGCTGCTTTCATTATTTTCATTTTATCCTTATATTTTGCCAGTTTCACTATGATATGTCATGCAGAAGATTGATTCAAGTTATGTCTGAAGGGGGTTCTCTGTGCCTCTTGGATTTCAATGCCTTTTTCCTTCCCCAGTTCAGGGAAGTTCTCAGCTATGATTTCTTCAAGTACACCTTCAGCACCTTTCCCTCTCTCTGCCTCCTCTGGAATACCAATTATGCATAGATTATTTCTCTTTAGTGCATCACTTAGTTCTCTAATTTTCCCCTCATACTCCTGAATTTTTTTTTTATCTCTCTTTTTCTCAGCTTCTTCTTTTTCCATAATTTTATCTTCTAATTCACCTATTCTCTCCTCTGCCTCTTCAATCCGGACCATGGTTGTCTCCATTTTTTTTTTTTTTTTTTTTTTGCAGCTCATTGATAGCATTTTTTAGCTCCTCCTGGCTGTTCCTTAGTCCCTTGATCTCTGTAGCAATAGATTCTCTGCTGGCATTTATACTGTTTTCAAGCCTAGCAATTAATTTTATGACTATTATTCTAAATTCACTTTCTGTTATATTGTTTAAATCGTTTTTGACCAGTTCGTTAGCTGTGGTTATTTCCTGGACGTTTTTTGAGGGGAATTATTCCGTTTCATCATTTTGGATAGTTCCTGGAGTGGTGCGGAACTCTGAACTGACTAGTAGTATTGTGACTAGTAGTGCCAAAACTTGGTGGTTTGAGTCTCTTGTGCTCAGCCAACTACGACTGCCTCATTCACAGGAAGTACTGCAAGGAGTCACTTTGAATGCTGATTTCCATGGCCTTTCCAAATTGCACTAAACCAGGCTTAAGAATCAAATATTTTTAATGTTTATTTACTTTGAGAGAGAGAAAGAGAGAGAGAGAGAACATGTGCTGGGGAGGGACAGAGAGAGAGGGAGAGAGAATCCCAAGCAGGCTCTGCATACTGTCACTGAAGAGCCTGACATGGGGCTCAATCTCACAAACCATCAGATCATGACCTTAGCTGAAATCAAGTGATGGACCCTTAACCAACTGAGCCACCCAGGCACCCCAAGAATATTTTTTTTAGTTTTTTAATATTTATTTATTTATTTATAAGAGAGAGAGAGCAGGAAAGGGGCAGAGAGAGAGGGAGACACAGAATCTGAAGCAAGCTACAGGCTCTGAGATGTCAGCACAGAGCCTGACATGGGGCTGGAATTCACAAACCATGAAATCTTTACCAGAGCCAAAGTCAGTCGCTTAACCAACTGAGCCACCCGGGTGCCCCTAAAACATTTTTAATGTAAAGTTAAATTATATTATCAGAATAAAGAAGGAAAATCATATGATTATCTCAACAGATTTGAGAAAAGTACCTGACAAAATTCAATACCCATTTGTCTTTAAATTTAAAAAGAAAAATGTTTTTAGCAATTTAGGAACTTGCACAATTTACATACCTAAAATAAAAACATAGATAATATAGATACATAGATAAAGTGACAGATATATAGATGATGCTGATAATGATTGATAGATATATAGATAGATGAATAGATGATAGATAGATATATGATATAGATAGATAGATAGATAGATAGATAAGAGATAGATGAGAGAGAGAGAGAGAGAGAACAATTCACCTATTATAGGGAGCTTTCACACTTTTTCTGTGGTCTGGTATAGTAGTGGTTCTCAGTCTTAACTATGCATCAGAATTACCTATTAGATTTGTTAAACCACAGGTTGCTGGGTCCCATCTCTGGGGTTTCTGATTTGGTAGTTCTGGGGAGCTGGAGGGTCTGAGAATTTGCATTTCTGCTGGTCTGGTGACTACACTGAGAGTAACTGTGTTGTAGTATAAATAACTATAAAAAACTGGAATTGTATATGATTTACAGATTAGATAAACAGCTGTATAGTATCTCTTCATACAGTCTCTGCTTAACAGTATCCCGCCAGTCATCTTTTCAACCTCTTCATTGGTAACTGGCTTTATTCAATTTTTTTATTTATTTTGAATTTTTGGTGCTCTATGTTTTTTTAGGAAATTACCTATTTCCTCTTTTATTTTTGCCTAGAGTTACACAAAGTATTCTCATAATTTTGTTCTACTAAATATGTGATTTTATTTTGCTTTTTCTTATTACAAATCACTTTTTCCTCCTTAATTGACCTTATAGAGTCATCTATTTGATTGGCCTTTAAGAATAAACAAAAAAAGAATTTGTCTTTTTTACCATTGTTTTAAATTTTTCATTTAATTATCTTCAAAATAAATTTCCTCTCTTTACTTTTTCTCTAATTAGCTTTTGCCTTTAATATGTGTTCTTGGTTCCTTTATTATCAGTCAATAAAAATGAAAACATTTGAGGCTTTAAGTTTATATCTGATTATAATGTTATCTGTGGCTGCTGGTATGCATTCCCTTTATTTACTGATTTCTGGATATGTGGTCATTTCTTTTCTATTTCTTCTTTGGATCTTTGGGCATCTACAAAGGCCTTTATTCTGGCCTGGCTAAAGAATGGTATTAGAACCACATGGAGGGTATTTGAATTTTTATCTATTTTCTTCAGTGATTTATAAGGTTTTTACACTGCCTTTTACTTTCCACTGTTGCTGATGAGAAAAAAAAATCCATTTTCTTTTGTTAGTAAGTTGCTATTGCAGTCTGAATTCATGAGCTTCCTTTTAACCTTAGACTTCAGAAATTTATCAAGAAAGGTATGCATCTTGCCTAGAACCTTGCCTTTTTAATCAATGAACACTTTTTCTTCAGATTAGTGATTATTTCCTCTATGATGTTTTTAATCATTGCCTCCTCTCCTTCTGGATCTTTTATTTTGCATGTGATAGATCTGGATCTGTCCTGTGGATCTGTCATTTTCTCTCCCTCATGATTTCCACGTCTTTGCATTTTTCCTCTGAGATTAGATTCTGAGTCTCTGAAGGCCAGTTCTATTTCTGGGAGTCTAGTCTTCACCCCAGGACTTGACTGCTCATACCCACACTGTTCTCAGGGAATAAAACAGCCCTAAGAATGTTCTCCCTCACATAGAGGCTAACAGACCTTAGCCGGATATACACCTCCTCGGATAGCTGGCATCTCCACCCTTTCAAGGGAGGGGGAGCAAAGGCCTCCTTCTTGCTGCAACCCCGCCTTTTTTATGTTTATTCATATTTGATAGAGAGAGAGAGAGAGAGAGAGAGCTTGAGCGGGGGAGGAGCAGAGAGAGAGAAGGAGACACAGAACCCAAAGCAGGCTCCAGGCTCTAAACTGTCGGCACAGAGTCCGATGGGGGACTCAAACTCACAGACCGGGAAATCATGACCTAAGCCAAAGTCAGAGGATCAACCAACTGAGCCACCCAGGCACCCCTGCAACCTCGCCTTTTTAAAGCCTCAGTGGTCTCTGTAATCATAACCAGTTGTTCAGAAAGACTTGGGTAAGCCTGTTGGATAATACCCTGATCCCCACTAACCAGAATCTGACAACCCAGGGGAATTACAGAGAGGCTGAGTCATAAGATCCATCTCCCACAGAGACATTCCAGATAGACCTTTCACATGAAGGAGGGAATAATGAAGAATGCAAATCTGAGCTCCGAGGAAACAGCTGAAATAATAAAAATGTTTCCCTGGCCCTCTACCAATGTGTTCATGTTTTCTTCTGCTTAGCGGATTCTAACCTATACAGCATCTATATGTGCCTACTATGTGCTAGGCACTCAGCACACCTCATCTTACTTGATATTTATGATATCACAAGAATAAGTTATTATTGCCTCATTTTGCAGACAAGTAACTAGAAGGTGACACCGTCTCCAAAGACTGACTCAATTTTCTTCCCATAGACAATGCTGGTAGTAGAACTGGATATGAAAAGGGTAGGACATAGGTGGTACATGCTTAGAAGCCCAGCTACTTGGGCATGCTGGGTAGATATTTGTTATTGCTCTCTGAATGATTTTCTCTAATGCACAATGATTTTCATTAGCTTGTGAATTTCTACTTCCCCAAGTCTCCTTAACTTTCTAAATCACTCTGATAACCATCATTTCCTTAAGTCTTCTGCAATCTGTGAACCAGAAGGATAAGATATTTTTAGCCTAATCCATCCAGGGGAGGAACATGAAGCCAGAAATTAGACTGTTTGTGCAAACTCTCACAGTTCAGGTCTGACTTGTGGTCCTACATATGCCCCACCACACCTACTACCTTACCTCCCTTAGTTCACTACCATAAGCACAAGGCCAAGAAGTGATGAGAGCACTTTCTAGGCCACACCAGTCCACTTGATGTTAAAAATGAATTTTCAAGATTTTAACAGCTTTTCTTTAATTCTCAGGTTAATGGACTGGTCTTGAAGCTTTCTGGAATAGTCATCATTTGTCCTCCAAATGCTTGCCCTGAGGATGGGAAGCCTAACCTGGATGGACTAGGTCACCAAGAATGTAATTTCCAGATAAAACATGTGTCCAGATTCAAAGAAATGATAATTTTATCACCACTCCTACACCTACTGATTGTCCCTATTTTTTTTCTTTCAAAGATAACATGAGCAGGCAGAGATTAAATTTCTGTTTAATATTTCAGTTACAAGTCATTGGAAATAAGACAGTTGGAAAGACAAACATTTCATGGTACCATTGTCCATCAAAAATTGTCAGTTACATTCAGGTCTTTTTTAACATATGAATATAGTCATTAGGATGGTCTCTCCCATGCAATGGCATAGAAGCCTTTCTGTTTCTCTTGTAACAAAGACAAATAGCAAACCATTACATGGTTTACAGCAGCTGACATCCCTCTTAGCCATGTTAATGTCTTGTAAGAAATAACACTACACACACACACACACACACACACACACGTATCATAAAAGTGACTCACCGTTAAAGGGCCCCCAGCTCTCTCCTTACTCTATCCATGTTATTTATTCTGTGATTCAGTTTTCCATATGACAGCTATTGCAAATTGGTGCATCTACAAGATGTATTCTCCCTATTGGATGATGCCACAAGATTGTTTATTAGTGGGAGATTAACATAGAGGAAAGGAAGAAATAGACATATTTTGCTAACTGAAATGAGAGATGCATAAAATATGAGTTATGAGTGTGCTTTTTCTTGCAGGTGCCTTGGAGCCTCAGTTTGCATATCATTTCTTGTTTTTCCTTGAAGCCATGGACTGATGATGCATGGCAGAGCTTTAGATTCAATTATTAACACTGAGAAGTAAATTGGCTTCTTAACAAAGGTAATAAATAATCTATACATGGTTTAATGTAAAGCAGTAAGTATCTTATTCTTAGCAAAAAGATGTGTCCTTTTGTGAAAACCCTCACACAAGTAAACCAGAGCTATCTCTATGGCAGGTTATTTTTGAGGATCTTTATGTGTTTTTTTAAAGGGACTGGGGAAGAAACCACTTAAGCAATGGCACAGTGCAATAGGGACCCTTGTGTAAAATCACACCTCTAATGAATGCATCAGACTAACAGACCATCTGTGAAACAATGTTGAGCTTCAAATGAAAATGGTTTCCTGGCACTCTGTGCAAATGTGCTTGTGTTTTTTCTGCTGAGAGCCAACTGCCCTAATGTTTTTGCTTCACTTTGGAGTAGCTAATGTGCGTGATTGAAAATTCCATAAACACAAAACCATTTTGAAATCACAGATATTAAGTTTGCTTATATCTTATATTAACGAAAATCATTCTCAATTCTCCCTCTTAATGAAGGTGCTGATAATACTGACAGATGATATAAGCATCATAGAAAGTGTGACTAATGGCATTATGATCAAGTTGTCCATGGCCCCTTTTTTTGGCTAGAGCAAAAGGGCTAGCATGGCCATCTAGGATACCCAGACAGCTAGCAAAAGATAATTGCTCTCTCTGGAATTTTAGGGGCTGCAGAGACAAAGTACATGGGCAACTGCAATTCTGTATGAACTCATTGTTTTACCGATAGAAGAAATGACTGAATAAGGTCTCAGGTGAGCATCCTTCACCTGAGGGAATGAGGAGCATCCCTTCTCTTTGTCCCACCATAGGTTGAAACGTCTTGCATGGTTCCATTTGAGAGACTGTGACTGCTATTATTAGTGGCCATCCTAGCATGCTATTCCTTTTGGTTATAAGTTTCAACCCCATGATCAGAGCAGTGGTCTACTGACCCCAGTCTGGAAAAATTATACTTCTACATTTTCTTAAACACAGTTATAGCTCCAGATAATAAATATTTTGGGTCAGTCACAGAAATAATTGATTTTTTGCCAGAATTTCAAAATTGGGAACATTGGGGAAAATAAATCTGGGGAAGCAAGAAGCAGTTATCTTCACCCACTACCTGGAAGACTCAAGCTGCATAATGAGAATGAAAACAACACAGAAAAAAAGAAGGACCAAGTGATAGAGCAAGGTGGGAAATATGGCCAGATAGCATTATCTTGTATTCCTGAATTGAGCCATGCCTGAAGTTAAGCCTCTCTGTGAACTTCTTGATAACATGAGTCAGCATATACCCACTCTGCTCATGCAAATTTGAGTTGTGTTTTTCTTCCTCACAACTGAAAAAAGTCCTGACTAATCAAGTCCTAGCTCCTGAAAGCGGGAAACCTGAAAGAGGATATCTACATTCCTCTGTTTTAGAAAGCACACATTGCCACATTTACTGGGGCTTTTGTAGCAAAAGTTGGCATGCAAACCCCCCACCAATCCAAATGTACAGCTCACTTCCCCCCCCCCCCAACTTTGGCTATATCTACTCTATAACATTAAAAATGGAATACAAGAAAGAAAACAATAAGACCAGCCCACAAGCTGCAGAATTATGTTATAAACCCAGTCTCCAAAGGCTTACCTAGAGAGCAATGCCAAGTGATCATTCAGCATCATCATGCTGTGAAGTGAAGCAGTTTCCCAGGAGGACACCAGCTACTGACCAAGGAATGGAGAAGAGTAGGAAGGGGAGGCAGGATGCTGAAGTCAGGATCACACATCAAGTCCAGGATCAGGAAGGAAGTCTGATTGTATCTCCATAAACCAAACACTTAGAGAAAATCAAATATAGGAATTCATAGATAGGAACTAAACAATAAAGAGCAAATCAAGAATAAATGTAGTTAACCTTGGGCAATTTGCTACATAGTGTTGTCTTCTACTTGTTTTGCAAGCCTTCAGCAGAATGGTACTCAATTTACAGGGACAAGAAGAGAGAGGGAAGGGTAGAGAGGCTATAGGCAGGTAGAGTCTTTTAACAACAAAGATATTAAGCAAATCCCTTGATAGACACAAATGAAACACAGAAGCTCCTCAAGAGCACAGACGTTACCATCTGGAAGTAGTCTTGGTGACTGAAGAAGAAGTATGATGCAGAGAAATCACTGGACTACATCCCAGTTTCCTCTGGGATGCCTGCATCAGAGAGCAACAATCAATTCTCATGAAGGCAGCATGTTCTGATGGTCATCGACTGTGTAGCATTAAAGGATTTTTCATGGTACAGTTGTGATTATACTGAGCATAAAGCTCACAACAGCATTATGAAGCTTTGGCCTGGAATAGATGGCCTCAGCTAGCCATCCAGATCCTCTTTTGTCTGAAATCACTACAGCAGAAGTTTACAGGATATGCAGGGAACTCCAGCAAGTAGAATCTCTAATCCAACATGTCACACCTGAAGAGTGGGCACAGGATGTGAATCTGCCTCCTGCTTGTGTCTCTCACACGGTAGGACACAACATCCCAGAAGGGATTGCATGGTTGCTCTATGCCATTGGATTGGAAATGAATATCTGCAGGCAAGCCAGATCTCATGGACACATAGCTCAACAAATCTGCCCATGGCACCAGAAAAGGAAGGATATCACAAACAGCCCAAGCATTTCCTGGAAAAATAAACAGGGTTATATTGAACACAGTGATATTCACCATTCTTTGAGTGGCTTTCCTAATTAAGAGAAGCTTCAGAAAGTACAAATTAGTGCACTGTGGAGTAAGCAATAGGAGTAAATCAGGCGGGAGGTTGACAGGGAAGGGAAGAGAAATATGTGCAGCCCTGGAATGCAGTGATCTCAACAAGTCATTGGCCCCGCTGAGCTCCCTTGTCTGAACCATAAATTGGTGGGAGAGTGGCTGGGCTCACATCCAACGAGGACCTGGGTCTCTTTGTTTTGATGTTGATATCACTAGTATACAAAGTCTACTGTGAAAGATCACCCACCTGCTTGTTCTGCACTGTCTTGATAGTTGAAGCAGGACACCGTCACAAACTTGGTATGATCATGCTTTTCTGCACAGAATGGGCAAAGGGGAGCGAACTAAGCAATTACAACACCTAAAAATTCTGGAAAGTGTCTTGCTCACTCTCAAATTACTTCAGTCCTTTGCTGGTGCCAGGAATTTCATCGTCAAGCCCTAGACATGGAATCAGGTTGGCCTGGGTTTCCAAGAGGCTGTACCACTGTCATCTCTGAGAATGTAGGCATGTTACTTACGCTTTAAAAACCTTGTATTGTATTAGCATAATATCCTCCAGTTCCATCCACATTGTTGTAAATAGCAAGATTTCATTTTTTCTCATTGCTGAGTAGTATTTCCTTGTATATGTTAAGTGAAATAGTCAGTAAGAGAAAGATAGATATCATATGTTTCACTCACATGTGGAATTTGAGAAACAACAGAGAGAGAGGCAAACCATAAGAGACTTTTATTTGTAGAGAACAAACTGAGGGTTGATGCAGGGGATGGGGGGAGGACGGAAATGGGTGATGGGAATTGAGGAGAGCACTTGTTGGGATCAGCACTGGATGTTGTATGTAATTGATGGATCATGGGAATCTACTCCCAGAGCCAAGAGCACACTGTATACATTGTATGTTAGCTAACTTGACAACAAATTATATTAAAATAAGGTGAAAGTAGGGGCGCCTGGGTGGCGCAGTCGGTTGAGCGTCCGACTTCAGCCAGGTCACGATCTCGCTGTCCGTGAGTTCGAGCCCCGCGTCAGGCTCTGGGCCGATGGCTCGGAGCCTGGAGCCTGTTTCCGATTCTGTGTCTCCCTCTCTCTCTCTGCCCCTCCCCCGTTCATGCTCTGTCTCTCTCTGTCCCAAAAATAAATAAAAAACGTTGAAAAAAAATTTTAAAAATAAAATAAAATAAAATAAGGTGAAAGAAGAAATTAAAAAAATACCCTTGTATATCTGAAATCGGGTAATAATAACAAGTGGAGTCCTGAAAAGAAAGTTTCATAAACCACAAAGCATTAAACAAATGCCATCACCAAAGTTACAATTCAAAGGTAATAGTTCAGTACCTGTTAAGATAAGTATTGCTGAGTCAGTAGCAACACAAGCTTATGCAATTACAAAATACGACATCCAGAGATAACCTCACAAGTATTTCCAGTTCAAGCCCTTAACCTCACAAAAAAGGAAGCTAAAGGGTGCCTGGGTGACTCAGTCAGTTAAGCTTCTGTCTCATGATCTCACAGCTTGTGAGTCTGAGCCCCGCATCAGGCTCTGTGCTGACAGCTCGGAGCCTAGAGCTTGCTTCAGATTCTGAGTCTCCCTCTCTCTCTCTCTCTGCCCCTCCCCCATTCTCTCCCCCTCTCTCTCTCAAAAAATAAACATTAAAAAAAAACAGAAGCTAAAGCCAAAAAGACGTCAAGTGACCAAAATTACATGGCAAGCAACAGACAGACTTGCTGTAGAACTTAAGAGCAGAGTCTTCTCCACCACCAGCTTTTTGCTAGTGGGGAACCATGGCCTCTTAGAAGGGAGAACATGAGATAATCCTGAGAGGAAAGAATTGGTAGGCTAAGTCATGTACAACTGATTTCACTGCTCTTTGTATTTACTATAGCCACAATTAAATGGCTCTCTCTCATCCAAAGACTGATAATGCCTGCTGGGAGGCACCATCACAGTGGACCAGCACAGGCTTGTTAAGTGTCCATGGACCAGAGTTCAAGCCCTGTCACTGAATCTCTCTTCACAGATTTCTCATGTATTCAACCCTAACCATTGTAAAGCTTTATGGGATTGTGGTGAGGACCTAATTCAATAAGAAAATTGACCATAAGGTTTGACTTTGTATTTTCCTTACAGGAGCCTATTGGAGACATCCAGGACAGCCACACAGCAGCAGAGCAGAGGCTGACCCTGGCAGACAGTCCCACAACTGGAGGGAGAGCACTTAGGTCAGGGATAGGGCTCAGGGCACTGCTCCCACATTCCTCCTAGTCAGCCAGGTCCCTCCAGGACTCCACGCACACCCACACCAGAGCCGAAAAGCAGCAACAGCCAGGCTTATACCAAAGGAGGAATGGGCTCACAGACTTCTCCCCACAGAACAGTTCGTGAACCCTGGGAAGAACCCAGAACAGGGCCCCTTTTTTAGGAAGGTGGAACAGTCTCCCCTCAGGCACCACCATTTCAAAGGAAAGATCTAGGAAGGCCTTGGAGAAAACTTCATTCTGTCCTTCCCACTGATGGTGGCTCAAAGGCTAGGCCTGCATGACATCCAAGCTTATCACCTCTGCCCCAAGGGTGGGCTCCTAATCTAGATGTTAGCCAGGCCAAGAAGATGGCCATGGACAAGGCCTTAACACTTGCAAACAACAGGGAGATGTGCTGAGGAGGGCAGAATAAAAACAGAAAATCTTTTTTCTTTCTTTTTTTTTTTTTTAGTTTATTTGTAAGGGACAGCAGTGTTGAGCCAGAGAGAGAGAGAGAGAGAGAGAGAGAGAGAGAATCTCAAGCAGGCTCTGCCCTGTCAGCATGTAGCCCAATACAGGGCTTGAACCCACAAACTGTGAGTTCATGACCTGACCTAAAATCAAGAGTCAACACTTAACCAACTGAGCCACCCAGGCACCCCAAAAATCATTTTTTTCCTTGTTTTACAGTTGTTATTTTTTTTAATATGAAATTTATTGTCAAATTGGTTTCCATACAACATCCAGTGCTCATCCCAAAAGGTGCCCTCCTCAATACCCATCACACACCCTCCTCTCCCTCCCACCCACCCCCCATCAAACCTCTGTTTGTTCTCAGTTTTTAAGAGTCTCTTATGCTTTGGCTCTCTCCCTCTCTAACCTCTTTTTTTTTTTAATTTTTCTTCCCCTCCCCCATGGACTTCTATTAAGTTTCTCAGGATCCACATAAGAGTGAAAATATATGGTATCTGTCTTTCTCTGTATGACTTCTTTCACTTACCATAACACTCTCCAGTTCCATCCACATTGCTACAAAAGGCCATATTTCATTCTTTCTGATCGCCAACTAGTATTCCATTGTGTATATAAACCACAATTTCTTTATCCATTCATCAGTTGATGGACATTTAGGTTCTTTCCATAATTTGGCTATTGTTGAGAGTGCTGCTATAAACATTGGGGTACAAGTGCCCCTATGCATCAGCATTCCTGTATCCCTGGGGTAAATTCCTAGCAGTGCTATTGCTGGGTCATAGGGTAGGTCTATTTTTAATTTTTTGAGGAAACTCCACACTGTTTTCCAGAGCGGCTGCACCAGTTTGCATTCCCACCAACAGTGCAAGAGGGTTCTCATTTCTCCACATCCTCTCCAGCATCTATAGTCTCCTGATTTGTTCATTTTGGCCACTCTGACTGGCGTGAGGTGATATCTGAGTGTGGTTTTGATTTGTATTTCCCTGATGAGGAGCGACGTTGAGCATCTTTCCATGTGCCTTTTGGCTATCTGGATGTCTTCTTTAGAGAAGTGTCTATTCATGTTTTCTGCCCATTTCTTCACTGGGTTATTTGTTTTTCGGGTATGGAGTTTGATGAGCTCTTTATAGATTTTGGATACTAGCCCTTTGTCCTATATGTCTTTTGCAAATATCTTTTCCCATTCCGTTGGTTGCCTTTTAGTTTTGTTGGTTGTTTCCTTTGCTGTGCAGAAGTTTTTTTATCTTCATGAGGTCCCAATAGTTCATTTTTGCTTTTAATTCCCTTGTCTTTGGGGATGTGTCAAGTAAGAAATTGCTGCGGCTGAGGTCAGAGAGGCTTTTTCCTGCTTTCTCTTCTAGGGTTTTGATGGTTTCCTGTCTCACATTCAGGTCCTTTATCCATTTTGGGTTTGTTTTTGTGAATGGTGTAAGAAAGTGGTCTAGTTTCAATCTTCTGCATGTTGCTGTCCAGTTCTCCCAGCACCATTTGTTAAAGAGACTGTCTTTTTTTCCATTGGATATTCTTTCCTGCTTTGTCAAAGATTAGTTGGCCATACTTTTGTGGGTCTAGTTCTGGGGTTTCTATTCTATTCCAATCGTCTATGTGTCTGTTTTTGTGCCAATACCATGCTGTCTTGATGATTACAGCTGTGTAGTAGAGACCAAAAATCATTTTTAAATGAAATTATACTTCACAAAATTGCAGAAGGCTAATTTTTCAAGATACCAGTAGTCAGAGTAAGACTCTGGGGACACATGCCAGAGCTCTGTGTGCACCTATTATAGGCAATGCTGTATGTCTAGAGTGAACCTACTCCCACCATTTCCAATTCTTCATTTCATACCCCTCCTCAGAACGGACAGCTCCTAAATCCATCCACTGACCAGGAAAATGGTTTGATCTGATTTGATGTTGTTGATAACTAACCACCTCTCTGAAGTCAGGAGGGGACAGAATCTATCAAAAGCTGTCCTGTGAGATACCATTTCTTTAGGATTATCCTAGAATACTCTATTAGATTCATGAAATCTTAGTGCTGAATGAACCATAAAACAGACAAATACCACTTATCTCTGATGATTGTGCTATCTCTGAATGCTTAGAAAGAAAGGGGTTCATTTAGCTGTTGAATAGCACTAAGCAAACAATGGAAATGGGCTTGGATAGGGGTAAAAGCATAATCTGTGTAGTCAATGTGTGTTTCACATTTCAGCTCTGTCAGTGGGTAGCTCTGTGACCTTATAAATGGATTTAACCTCTCTGATTCTGCTTCCTTTTCTTTAAAATGTGGGTCATAGGGGTGGCTGGGTGACTCAGTCTGTTGAGCTTCCAACTCTTGATTTCGGCTGGGGTCATGATCCCAGGGTTGTGGGGTTGAGCCCTGCATCAGGCTCCAGGCTGAGCGTGGAACCTGTTTGTGATTCTCTGTCTCTCCCTCTGCCCCTCTTCTCTGTTCACACTCTCTCTCTCCTCTAAAAATAAAAAAATTAAAAATTTTTAAAATAAAAAATAAAATAAAATGTTGGCAACAAATCCTACCTACAAGGCTGTCATGAGAATTAGAGGTTATTTATATAAACTACTTATTTCAGTTTCTCCACATAATAAGTGCTCAATAAATGATATCTTCAATATTAATTTCTTCTCTCTTCCTCCTCCTTTTGTGCACTTCCTCCTTCCCTGCTCCCCTTCTTCATGGTGATAGTAGCAGTAGTAGTAGAAGAGTCAGACCAAATGTCTTCCTGAAATATTCTGTCTTCTTTGTCTCAGTTCTGCCTGTGAGACCCCACAACAGCAGCAGGGCCATGGTCAAAACACTCAGACATACCCAGATTTAAATCCTGGCAATTATGTCTAGCTGCTAACTTTGGAGGGTAAAAGGTAAGCATACAAATAGTGTTCTTAAAAAAAAACAAAAGAAAGAAAGAAAGAAAGAAAGAAAGAAAGAAAGAAAGAAAGAAAGAAGCAGGGAGGGAGGAAGGGAGGGAGGGAAGAAGGAAGGAAGGAAGGAAGGAAGGAAGGAAGGAAGGAAGGAAAAGAAAGAAGCAGGGAGGGAGGAAGGGAAGGAGGAAGGAAGGAAGGAAGGAAGGAAGGAAGGAAGGGAGGAAGGAAAAAATACAGAAGGAAGGAAGGGAGGGAGGGAGGAAGGAAAGAAAAAGAAACTGATAACATAGTTAAATATAATTCAAGCAAATCTTGCTAAAATTCGCAAATTTTGAGAGGCAAATAAACCACTTATTTATGTAAGTATGTAAAGGTTTTCTAAAGCAGTTTAAAAACAAGCCAAATAAATCAAATAATCAAATCAAGTAATAAATCAAATAGAGGCTCTTCTTCCTCTTGATATGTGTGTTCTGCTTTCAACATCAGTGTTTCTTTTGTGCCACTGATGGATCTCCCATATCTGAAAAGCAAGTCAGGTCGAGATAGGACCCACAGCAATACCTAGCTTTGAGTCTCCATAATGTGGCATAGTTAGTTCCTAGCAGCAGATGGGCTGGACATCAGCCCCAATAAAAATCTCTGAGCGTGGATGTCTCTATTCAGGTTGCCCCTTCTCTCTATGACTCTCCTTCATGCTTTCCACAGGAAGAAACAGCACCCTTCTAAAACAGGGTCAAATAGAGTCCTTTGGCCGTTCTGATTTGGGAGCAGGAATGAGTTAACCCCTTAGAAGAGAACAGAACAGTGACCTCCATCTGTAGGCTGCAGGCTGTCATGCCCCCTGACATTTTGAAGTGACTGAAAAAGTAAGTGTACACTGAGAGATGAAGGAATGATACATAGGCAAAGGGTAAGGCTGTTTGTATGCAAAATAGGTTTTCAGGCATCAGCAGCGACTTTTCATTTTTAAAACATTAGCTATATTTCTATCATATATCCACATGTGTGTATGCACACATATATACATTCATAATGAGTGTGTGTGTGTGTGTGTGTGTGTGTGTGTGTGTGAATGTAATTACCCATATTAGCCAAAGTAGGTTATATAGCCTGTGGCCCAAATCTGGCTCCAACCTCATTTTGTATATAAAGCTTTATTGGAACACTGACAGCCTATTCATTTGCATATTGTCCATGACAATATGTTTTCAAGCTACAGCAGAGTGAGTAGTTATGACACAGACTGTATGGATAACAGCCTGAAATATTCAGTATATGGTCCTTTACAGAAAATGTTCATGAACCCCTGGCTTAAATAGCCCACATCATCATAAATAACAAATTTTCTGAATATCCCTGTGTGGTAAGCACCACATCAGGTGATAAAAAATGACACACATAATGTCACATACACTTGTGTTTTTAATTAACGTTTTTACAAGACACCCAAATAGTTCCTATGAAGAATGAGGAACACACTGGTTTCCTTTCTTCCTAAACATATCTTTTTTTTTTCCCCATATCTTCCTAAACAGCTAACTCTTACATGTTTTCACAGAATACAAAAGCTCTCTTGCTGTGGAATAAACCCAAATCATTGTGGAATTAGGGGACCATTTACTATTTTCCCTAGTGAGTTTCCTAAAAATGTGTAATTCAAAGGGTGCCTGGGTGGCTCAATTAAGCATCTGGCTTTGGCTCAGGTCATGATTTGGATCAGGTTCATGGGTTCAAGCCCTGCATCGGGCTCTGTGCTGATAGCTTAGAGACGGGACACTGCTTCAGATTCTGTGTTTTCCTCTCTCTCTCTCTCTGCCTCTCCCCTGCTCACACTCTGTCTCTGTCTCTCTCAAAAATTAATAAACATTAAAAAATTTTCTTCAAATGCATAATTCAAAACCGAGACAGTACATGTAATGATTCACTGTACAGCATCTAACAGCAGACTCAAGTTGGAATCCCACCTCTGTAACTTGGGAAACTTTTTAAATCTGACTGTGCCTCAGTTTCCTCATCTGCAAAATGGGGTTATAAAAATGATGAAATGGTTATAATGCATATAAGGCAGTTAGAATTGTGCCTGACATACAAAACACATTTAACTAAGGTTAGCTGTTGTTATACTAGGGAAACTATGCCGCCAAATATCAACAGAAATAATTATGGAAGTCTCACTAACATGCAGGATGCTGTTTCAATCCCAGGGAAGATAAACCTCCTTCCTTCAAGGGGTTGTTTTATAAAGTAAATTTTAATAGGATTTATTTTATACAAGTAATTGTGAGCCCATATTTTTCTCCAGCGGTATCCTGGGGTGTGCTACATCCATCCCCGTCTGCGGTAGCATGGAGCAGAAGAAGCAGTGTAAGCATTGATTGAACAATTGCTACAATCCACAGGCTGCTCCACAAGCCACCAAGACACAGCTTTGCTGCCAGAATGTTCTCCAGATAGCAATAGCAATGGGGAGCAACAGAAGCCCACAAAACACCAGGTCTGTTTATGACTGCTTGGCCACATCAGGAGAAACAAAAGCTTCCTAGGTAGGCAAGAGTTCTGGATCCTGCAGACACAGTAAAATCCCTTTTACATAAAAAGCAAGTCTTTCTCCGGGCCCCCATGATACCATCCTTTGCACAATATATAAACAGTACCTTCTGCCCCTCCCGGTTCATCTCAAATTTATTTCAAACCACCTTCTACTTACCCAGTCTAGTTTCCCTCTCACTGTTTTCTTCTCCTCTAAATGAGTTCTTCCTCATATGAAGGATTCCAATGATCTCCACATTGCCAAAGGCAAAGGACACCTCTCTGGCCTTGCTGAAAATTATCTCCCAGTGGTTTGACCACATTGAGGCTCTTTCCCTCTGTGGATACCCCTTCCTTGTCCTCACAGCCCTATGCTTTCGTGATTTCTGCTCACCCCACTGACAGCAGTTTCTTAGGCTACTCTCCTCACATAATCTCCTCCTTTCTACATGATTATCATCCCGGAGAGTTGTCCTGAGACCTCTTCTCTCCCTTCCCTCCCGTCATTGGCAATCCCATTTTGTTCCATGGCTTTATACACCACATCTGTACTGTTGTCTTTCATATTTATATATACATTTTTCTACTTCCCATGACCTCCAGTTCAAATAAGCACTTCTGCTTCAGTAAATGAAGTCATCTACTTAGTCTCTGTCTCACTCTCCCTCTCCTCTTTTTTTCCTACCTCCATCCTTCCCTCCACACACTCCACAGGCTCTCTCACAAACACACACATAATCAAAGGTTATCACTCATTTCTGCCTCGCCTCTCATCCACACCCATCAACCCAGTAAAAGTCCTGTCTGGTTATCTCCTTGAAGTAAAGCACCCCATCCAGCTCCCCCATCTCCCTTCGCCATACTGGTACTACCATGACCACATCTTCCGGGACTGCTTCCATAGCCTTCCTGGCTCCCCACTCATGCCCCATGCAATTCATCTCCAAAAAACATCCAGAGTTTTAAAATCAAAATCAGATCATTTAACTCTTCTGTTTAAAGCCCATCGATGTTTTCCATGCACTTAGAGTAAAAGCCAGTCCTTCTACTGTAGTGTCCCTATGTGAACTGGCCCCCTCTCCACATTTTCAACCTCTGCCTGAGTGGTCCAGACCCTTTGCCCCAACTGCAGCTTCAGTGTCAGACCCTTTCTCTCCCTTGGAATGTTCTTCTTAATGCTAGCTCCTTCCTGTTGTCCCTGTCTCATCTCAGCTTGAACATCTTTTTCTTGAGAAATCTTCCCTGAAGGTATTATCTAAGTGAATCTTGTCATCTACATGGCATTTTATGTTTTCTCATGGCCTGTTTCATACGTCCTTTCTTTTCTTTATTTTTCTTGATACTCTCTTTACATGGTTTTGGCTATTTTCCCTTATTTTATCTTTTATTCTTTGTATCTTATTAGTTATAAACTCTACCATATATAGGTAACTCATGAAATTTAAAAACATGTAATTACACCCTAGCAGTATCCTTAATTTCTTCCCAATTTAAAGAATTCAGCATTATCATCACCTTTGAGCTCCCCCACAAATTATATTATTGTTAAGAGTTTTAGAAGTGGTTTGATTTTGAAGCTGTAAAAACTACAATACACTGCATTGTTTCAATACAGTGAATATTTAGTTAGGTTCTCTCCAAGTTTTTGTTTACCATTTCTTCTTTTACCTCACTTATTTTCCTTTTTTCTAAGTATATACTCTATATATGCCTTTAGTGGGAGCTATTATAGTAAATTTTCTTTTATTTCTGAATCTGTCTTGTTTCCTCTGTATTTGTAAAGAGTTTTCAGAGTATACAATTCTGTTGTTGACACTTTGAAGACGTTTTTGCATGGTATACTGGCTTCCATTATCCCGTTACTTACATATTTATATATACATCCTTTAATCTCCCATGACCTCTGGCTCAAATAAACAGCTCAACTTCGACGTCTAAGGGATGCCCCAAACATAATGAACTCGCATTATGACATCCTTGATCTGTCTAATCCTGCTCCTTTGAAGGCAGCATGTCTTCTCTCTGCCTGCTTAGAAGACCTCTCTCTAGCTGGGGTTCTGCAGTTTCATTGCATACTGCTATGTATGCTGCTTCAGATTCATTGAGCTAAAATGGGGAGATGGAGCCTTTCACAAATTCTGGAATATCCTCACCCCACCCCTTTTGCATTGTCTATTCTTTCTATTCTTTCCTCTCAAGACTGATCAGTTTACTAGAACATTCTCATTGTCTTCCATGCCATTTATAAGCTCATAGTTTCCATTTCTTTGCCCTCTGAAGTTTATTCCAAGTGAATGTTTTTCAATACATGTTATAGTTTGTTCTTCAGCATTACCAAATCTTATGTTGAACACATTCCTGAGATACTGTTGTTTTTAATAAACATTTTTATTTTATAATAAGTTTGAATTTACAGAAAATATGCCAAAATAGGCCACAAAGTTCACACACACCTCTTACTCAGTTTCTCTCATTGTTAGCATCTTACATTACCATGGCACATTTGTCAAAATATAATATCTGCCACCAGTCCAAAACTATTAATTAAGACACAGACAGTATTTGAATTTCAACTGGTTTTCCATGAAAACTGTTTCAAGATCCAATCCAGGAAACCTCATTGCATCTAGCCCTTGTGTTTCCCCAGTCTTCCCTAAAAATTTCTCAGCTTTTCCTACTTTTAATGCTGTACAGACTTGAGCATACTGTCCTTCAGTTTGGTTTTGTCTGATTGTTATTTTCATGATGAGACTGGATTTATGGGCTGCTGGGGAATGAAAGCACACAGGTAAGGTGCCCTTCTCATCACATCTTACAGGAGCTGCACAACACCCATAGGACATCTCTGGTGGTGTTAACCTCCCTCACATGCTTAACCTGGTGCCTGCCGGGCTTCTCCACTTTATGGTGACTATTCTTTTCCCTCGTCTTCAGAACTAAGTCACTATGCCCATCCTCAAGACAGATGTGCACATTCCTGAATTTTTTTTTACTTCAATTATTATCTTTCATGTTTTGCAAGTGCTATTTGACTGTCTCGTATTCCCAGGCAGACTTTCAATTCCCTATTTTGGGTTCTCAACCTCATATTTTTGTATTGTACTTGATAAGTTCAGCATCTGGAGTTTGTAGATCTGACCCTGTAGTTTTTTGTTTGTTTGTTTTTTTCTGCTGACTTATATGCATGGTAGTTAATTTCCTTGTATGTTTAATGATCTTTGAAGTTCTGAGTTCATGTTCCTTAAAACTTTACCTTGGAGACTTCCTTCAGGATGATATTTAAAGTGATTGCTCCAGAGATTATTTCAGTTTGACTCTGATTCTGATGGCACCTGTGGATACTACCAGCTACTTTAAATTAAAATTTTAGCTTGAAGTGTCTAAGGCCATAGATCTAATGTAAAGTCTTGATCTATCTGAATACAATTACAGACTAGAAATTCCCAGTGGGAGCTTTTTTTTTTTTTTTTTGAGATTTTCCTCTCCACCTTGAACTAAGTCTGAGATAACCAAGTTTTCTTCTGTGCAACAGAATTTTTTTCCCAGTTAACCTCTGAAAAATTTGGAGGTTTATGAGCGGGTTTCCTCCCGCCCTTCACTGTCTCCAATCCTTCTTGCTTGAAACCTCCACTTTTGTCCAGTTCTAGCCTATGCCGGTATTTGCTGAACTAGAGGTCTCAGCCCATTTACTGGTCAAGAAATAAGATTACTGAGTTGTGACCAAGACCATTTCAACATGTAGTAAGAATAGCATAGGAAAGAGACAGATGAAAATGATACCCAGTGGATTGTTACAGTGGAATCATATCACCTCATTCTTCTGGGTCACTATGCTAGCATGGCTTTCAGGATAAATCTCTTTGTATATTTTAATTGATTTACCCTAGGTATTATAATATGAATATGAGACTTTTCACAATCTACGATACTCTACCACTTCAAATGAAACAAAACTTCACAATCATGAGACTCTTTACCCTCTTTCTTCTATGTCATATATTTTCATATGACATATATATTCAGTGTATCTGTATACACTGAAACTCCCCAATGCTATGATCTTGCTTTTGATCATTATACATATTTTAGAGAACTTAAGAAGAGACATATAGTCTGTTATATTTACCCAGATCTTTACCACGAATGTTCCCCTTAATTCTTGAAGGTCCAGTTGTCCCCTGGTATGATTTCCCTTTTCCTTGAATAACTTCCTATGGGATTCATTTTATAGCAAGTCTCCTGGAAACAAATTCTCTTCGTTCATCTAAGAAGGACTATATTTTGCCTTCATTCCAGAAGGATAATTTCAGTGGATATGGCATTCTGGGTCAGGAATTTTATTCTTTTAGTACTTTGAATACATTACTCCACCACTTTCTGTCTTCTTTGATTTCTGATGAGAAATTTGCATTCATGAAAATTGTTTCCCCCATAGTAATATGTTTATATTTTCCTGAATGCATTAAAGAGCTTTGATTTCTTTAGAAATTTGGTGATAATATGTCTGGAAACATGATTCCTTTTTAAAAGCTTAAATGAGATATAATTCTCGTACCATACAATCCCCCATTTACTACAATTCAGTGGACTTTCATATATTCACAGAGTTGTGAAACCTTCATTACAGAAATTGTAGAACACTTTCATTGCCCTAAAAAGAAACCCTACCTCTCTTAGCTGTTACCTCCCACTCCCCATCATCTCCAGCCCTAGGCAACCACTAATCTACCTTCTGTCCCTTTATATTTGCCTATTCTGGAAGTTTCTTATAAATGGAATTATACAAATGTGTTCCTTTGTGTCTAGCTTCTTTCACTTAGCATAATATTTTCAAGGTTTATCTATGTTGTAGCATGTGTCAGTAATTTGTTTATTTTTATTGCCAAGTAATATTCCATTATAAGGACATACTTTATCTATCTATTCATCAAGCTTTGAACATTTGGATTATTTCCACTTTGGGGCTTTTATGAGTAATGCCACTGTGGACATTCATGTACATTGTGTGTGTGTGTGTGTGTGTGTGTGTAGACATGTTATCATTTTTCTTAGGTATATATCTAAGAGTGATATTGCCAGATCACACAGTAACTCTATATTTAATCTCAAGAGAAACTGGAAGACTGTTTTCCAAAGCAGCTGAACCATTTTACATTCTCACCAGCAGCATGTGAAAGTTCTGATTTCTTCGCATGCTCACCAACACTTGTTATCCTCTGTCCTTTTGACTATAGCTAACCTAGTGAGTGTGAAGTGGTATCTCATCGTACTTTTTTATTGTCATTCTCCTAATGGCTAATGATGTTGAGCATCTTTTTATGTGCTTGATGAAATTTTATCTTCTTTGCAGAATCATCTATTCAGATTGCTTTCCTATTTTTAAAAATTGAGTTGTCTTTTTATTACTGAATTGCAATAGTTATTTATGTACCCTGGATACAAGTCTTATCAGATGCATAACTTGGAAATATAGTGTACCAGTCTGTGGGTTATTTTTTCTCTTTCTTGATGTTGTCCTCTGCACAAAAAGTTTTTATGTTGATGATATGCAGTTTATCTATTTTTTTCTTTTGTTCCTTATACTTCTGTTATTATATTTAATAAACTACTACCTAATCCAAGATTACAACAAAATATACCCACGGTTTCTTCTGAGAGGCTTATAGTTTTAACTTTTACACTTAAGTATATGATGCATTTTGAGTTAATTTTTGTACAGGGTGTACAATAGAGGTCTTACATCATTCTTTCTCATGGGAATGGTATTTTTTTTTGCATTTAACCTATTTGGATTTTACAGAAATTCTTGAATTTATAAGTTTATGTTTTTCACCAAATTTGGAGAGTTTTCACCCATTACATCATCATATTTTTTAACATTGCACCCTTTTTCACTTTTAGAGATTTCAATGACACAATGTTTGACCTTCTCATATTGTTCTAAAGGTCCCTAAGACTCTGTTCATCTTATTTTCAATCTCTTTACTTTCTGTCCTTCAGACCAAATCATTTCTGTTCCTCTGTCTTCAAATTCATTGATTCTTTTCTCTATCATCTCCATTTAGATGAGTCAACCTAGAAACTTTGTAAATTTCAGACATTGCAATTCACAGTCCTAAAATTCACATTTGGTTCTGTTTCTATAATTTCTATTTCTCCACTGAAAATTCCCATATCTACATCTGTTTCAAAAATGTTTCCTTTGCCACCCAGATCACTGTTGTGAAGTGATCTTTATAACACTGGTTATAAAGTGGTTTTAAAGTCTATCTGACAATTCCAATATCTGGGTCATTCCAGGGCTGGCCTCTTTTGATTGTATTTTTCCCTTAAGATTGGTGACATTTTCTGAAAAATTTAAATACTATGTTATGCAACTCTGGGTCATGCTAAAATTCTCTGAAGAACATTAATTTTCTGTTTGTTTTGATAGCAATCAACCCAACTGAGTTTGGATTGCAAGTTCTGCCTTCTGTCAGTGGTAATTCCAACATAAACTCAGTTCTCACAGACATCACTGCTTGGTCCTCACATGCACCAAGATTTGGATTGAGACTAGGGTTTGGCTTCTATGGTACTTCAGTTCTAGAAGCCTTTGCTAGTGTCATCTGGGTGTGCCCTGTACGGGGTGGTTCACATGGATTTTGGTCATCTTCTCAGAATTTTTCCAATATTCTCCTCTTCTGCGGGGCTCCTTTCCTGGTTTCCCTGCCCAGAAAAACAGAGTTCCTTCAGTGTTAATCACTTGTGTTGTTCTATGTTACAGTGCCTGCCTTTGGGAGGAAGTGGTAAGAAAGAGAGAAAAAAATACATCTGGGATACTCCCACATATTCGTTGTGAAACACTTTTCCCAGTTTCTCCTTCCAACCAGATGATCTTCCTCTTGAAGTCTTAGATGCTAATGCAACTCCATGGTAGTGAGACTGGAACATGTCTTCAAGCAGACCCAGGAGAAAGGGGAAAAAAAACAGGGAAAAAAAGAAAAACCATAAGGCTTCTCTCCACACTCCCTCTCTCATGGGAACTTCTTTCCCCATCCTCTGTCCTGAGTGACAAACCTCTCTTGCAGTTTTGCCAACTTCATTTGCTATATATTTGCTATATTTGGGTCACTGACACTTAACAGGAAAACCAAACTGAACAAAGCAGGAAACTCACAGCCACCTTTTTGGTCATTGTCCATGTTGGGAGTTTTGACACCCCCCACCCCAGTCTGTCTGCTGTGTCTTTTTGAGTCCTCAGGCATTTGCTTTTGTATTTTGTCCAGTGTGTTTTGCTGTGACCATTGTTAAAAAATAAGCTATGGTGTTCTTACTTCATTCTGGCCATAAATGGACAATGTTAATAAAGTTTTAATGATACATTATTTTCTAATTCTTTGTTTGTTTATCAAAAGACCCCCCAGTCCTGACTTGAAGAGGCATTCCTGTGCACAGGACAGCTTTGTTCTTAATTCACTGCTGTAGTCTCAGCACTTAAAAGACATCTGCTATATGGTAGCTCTCAATAAATATTTATTGAATAAATCAATCTTTATGCATAGTGCTTTTTTAAACTATTTTAGATTTTACTTAATATAATTTCCTAGAAGTTGAATTGCAGACCCAAAGGTATAATTATCTTCTAGGTTGTATTCACGTTGTCAAATTCCTTCCGAATGTGTTCCACTCCACGCTAATAAGTAAGAGTGCCTGTCTTGTCACATGGAATGAAAACTTTTTTTTAACATTTTCTAATTTGTAAATGAGGATGTTATCTCCTTGCTATTTTTATCTATACCAAATACTTTTAACCAAGTATCTCTGGATCTTCTAAAGAAATCATCATTACCAAAATGAGATCATTCTTCCAGAATGCTCTGTGTCCTCTGCTTTTTAAACTCCACCCCCAAGGGGGCTTTTCTACAGATCTTCTTGATAAAGAAAGGAGAAGGAAGGTGTTTTTAAAAGCAGAATTTTTTTTCAGAAGATATGGCCCAGGGCTCACTCACACTGGAAACTGTTATAGGTGTAGCTTTTAAGCCTCCTGGCTTTACCTTCATGGTAACTGCAAGACAAATTGTTCCCATGCCCTGATTCCTTAAAACCCTGGGGAATGTAGAGAAACTGTCTTGAGGAAGCAGAGCAGAAAAAGTAACAGAATATAAAGAAAAACAAAATTAAAAGTCTCTGAGAAGTTCTGACCTTCACATCTATTTACACTTTGTAAAGGCATAACCTGTGTCCGCCAAGGAACTTCAGGCTATACAGCTCGTCCGAAGTGATCCCTACGTGTGGTGCCCACAATTTGGAAACAGTAAATTCCATATTCCTCTAATGGAGGGAAAATCCATCCTGGTCTTCGGGAAACACACATAAAATTTTTCAAGACCAATAGCCATCAAGCAGTCAGAGGTACTTTCCACAGAGCATGATACCTGAAGCAATTCTGACCCATGATAGGCAGGTGCATCAATATCTCTGCAAGAGGGAGCCAGAAAAATAGATATCCTGACTTTTTCCCCTTCCTCCTTCTGATATTCTCCTTGGGCTTCACATTGGCCCAACCCAACCAGAAATCCAGCAATGGAGACCTATTAGTCTATGTAGATCATGTCCCAGGGCACTAGGCAGGTGGAAAAAGGAAGAGTGTACATGGAGGGACAAATAGAAGATACTTGGTACACACAGAATGATTAATAAACACCAAGAAACACCCAAGAATTGCTATGCTCTGTTCCAAATTACCATATAGGTTATGAGCATATATTAAAGGATTTCAGGCATTATTATTATTATTATGAGAGAGAGAGAAAGAGAGCATGAGATGGGGAGAGAGGCAGAAGGAGAGAGAGAGAGAATCTTAAGTAGGCTCTACACTCAGTGTGGAGCCTGATATAGGGCTTGATCCCATAATGCTGGGATCATGACCTGCACAGAAATCAAGTGTCAGTCAGGAATTCTGTCAACCAAACTCTTGACCTATATATGTGTGTAATGTCCAACAAAGCAACTTAGTATTGCCAATAAATGTTCATTTCCCTCATCCTTCCGCATTTTAAAACACATCTGTCACTGGGATAAATTGCACATTAAATCACTAACAATCCATAAAGGGAAGGAAAAGCCATCACCTTTCTCCTCATTCCCTCCTCATGTTTCTTCAAAATGAGGTAAACATTGACCTAATGACTCATATTCTTTTGCAACCACACTTGCTAGTAAATAAGATAACTGTGTTTTAAAAGGCACACAAGTGCCTTTGCCACACGAGGTCACTGCCACTCACAACACTAGTGAGTGGAGGGCCACAAGCTATTCCCAGGCAGGCACAAGTAACTTGCTCCCACTTTACTGCATTCTGGAGCATTAAGCCTTTTTTTTAAAGTCTGGCCCCAGGGCTGACTGGGTGGTAAATTTGGATATTGTGGGCCTTAACCTAAGCTGTGTATTTCAGTTAGCCAGCACCCATTTTGAGGATCAAGCTGCACTCCACAAGTTCCTAAAGCGCCAGTGTCCTGAGTATATATATGGAATTTAATGAAGAGAAAGGATGTTAGAAGTTAGGCATTCCAGGACCCTTTGTCAAATGTTATTAATAGCTACATAATCACACTCCCATATACATCAGAATCAAACAGCTCATATTTGGATCTAATTTCTATGATTGTTCTATGATTATTGTTATATCTATCAGGAACAACCTCTATTTTAGTTTCTATTTCATTATATTATAGAGACTTGTTTTCATCACTATGCAGAAGTCAAGGGGCTAGTCTTATTCATTTATGTGTCCCCAGACTTAGCAGTTTCTGAGTAGTAGGGACCCATTATTCCATTAATAATGTCATTCAGCAAGAATTTTATTGAGTATCTACTATGCAATAAGTGCTATCCTAGAAACTTAAGGAAAAACAGTGAATAGTTAAAAAATTAACTGCCCTCCTGGAAGGTATATTCTGGTGAGAGTGATGTATTGAATAGATGTATTGAATAGAATACATAATATGTCAGAATTGGTACTAAGGAAAAAATGAAACAGAAAAAAGACTGTAGGGGGAGTACACTGCAACTACCTATACAGGCTTGTGAAAGCCAATTGTATTTTCAGGAATTTTGCAAGGCAATTGTCATCACTCTAGTAGCTTTAAATAGGCCATGGTAAAAACATTCATCTCTCTGAATTCAGCAAGCATTACAAACTGGTGTTCCCATCCCCCCAACACTGAGCCAACTGTTAAACATTTACCAGAACACCCATGTGCCAGGGGATGCAGTAAGCATGGAGCAGGGAGACTCTTCTGTTGGACAGAGTGGTGAAGAACGCTTCCCTGGGAAGGAAGCTTTTGAGCTAAGGCCAAAATGAAGTGAGGGAGATGGGCCACCTGACTGCCAGAAGAGAGAGCATTCCTGGAAAGGAGCACAGCAAGTGTGAATGGCACAAGACTAGGTGGAATGAACAGGGGAGGACAGGATCATGATGTCAGGGAGGTGAAGGGCCCAGACCATACTATCTTGAATATCACCATGAAGACTGAGTTTTACTCAAAGTGAAACCCAGGCTTCAGAGTATTTTGAGCAGTATGGTGACATGATTTGATTTATATTATAAGAGCTTCATTTTAGCAGATTTGTTGAGAATCAACCAAAGTATACAAGGATAGAAGAAGAAGACTGGGAGGAAGTCATCACAGTAGCCCAGGTGACCCTGGTGACAGATAGCAGTGCGTGGAGCAGTATGTGAAGGGAGTGATAAGTGGTTGCATATGTTTTTACAGTAGAAACTACAAGATTTGCAAAAAGATCAGATTTCTCCAAATTTTCTTAAGCATGCAGAAGGACTGAAAAGCTATTTACCAAAATGGAGAAGGCTGTGAAAGGGACATGTTTGGGGGTGACATGAGGGGTGCAGGGTAGATCAGTAGCTTAGAGGCAGACATGGTACAGCTGGCATGTTTATCAGACATCCAGTCAGTGGTACCTTCAATCCAAGACTCACTTTTGGCCCCATACAGACTGCCTTTCTGTCTACACTTTCCCCACCTCCCCCACTGAAATAGTCACCTGCAAACTCGTAACTTCTCTGTGTCTCTGGAACAACTGAGTGATAAGTGTCATTGTGTGCTGTGTCCCAGGCAGCTGTGGTTAGCTGTCCATTTCTGTCTCTGAAGGCTTCACTCCGACTTGAGGGATCCAGGCTAACAGACATGGAGCTGTAGACGCAGTGAGCTGACCTTGTGAAAAACATCCTTCCTTTGGTCGCAAAGTTTAATTTGGTCCAGGGCCCTAGGAAGGTCTGGGATGATGGACACATGCACATGGAGTTCTGACCAATGGCTCTGCAGTGACCCTTGGTCCTAGGATATCTGCCCAGAGTCAGGTGGTGGATGCAGTGCTCAGGAGCCTCCCAACCAAAGGGTGGTTGGCAGAAAACAGAAGTCGAAGGACACCACATGGAAAAGGAGGTGAGACAAAAGATCTCACACATTGTCCACATTGAGAAAGCGTCACAGGCACACAGGAAGGCCATAGTGTAAGCTGCATTTGCATATACGGGTGTGCGTCTTCAAGTATCATCTCTCCTTTACCCAGTTTCTAACCTTGGGGCAGCATGAGAGGAAAGGGGGATATTAACATGCGGTTTGAGTCTGGATTTTATACCTTCATGCTGTGTCTCAATTAATCAAAGATTTGCCATAAAACTTAACCAGCAGTGCTCTATACCAAGACAAGTCATAAAATATGAGCTGATTAATTTCCTTCTAATTTGTATGATAATTAAAATTCTAACTTTTAATTCCATTAATTGTCCTCCCACAAGGAGGCTGATTGGGCTTTCGTAATGCACTCTGTGACAGTCCTCTTCCCACAGGGTGGCTTTGTTGCCTTTATGGTACAAGGTTTCCCTGTCATTCATCAAGGCCCAGAGATAAGTGTGTGCTTATCACTCCAGCCCATTCTGACATGAGCCAGCAAGGAGCCGCGTCTGTGCCCATAAATCACTGAAAGTCATTTGGTATTTTATCAGGATGTCAGGTCAGCTCTGTGAATGCTCCCTCCTCTTAATGAACAATTCCCTTGCTAAACGCAATGTGGCCCCAAATACATCTGTGGCACACAGGCCATGGTTAAGCATGTCCTGGATGAACCAGGAAGCAGCTTTCACATCAGCATGCACCAAGGAAGTCCACGTGCATGTCTGCTGTGTAGATGATGAGCTTCTAAAGAGCAAAGATGTCTGTCACACTGTCTCAGAGCACAGAAAAGGAAAGGAGGAAGGAATTATCAGGAGCCAGATTCTCTGCAATACTGCAGGGCTCTTTTTTACTCCAAAGTTGCATAGTAAATTCACAAACTGCATATTCCACAAGGGAGATTTTGTTACACGTACTTTGCATTTGAGGAAACTGAGGCACAGTGAGATTAAGTGAAACATGTAATGTTATTAAGGTTACATGGACCATGAATGGCAGGATTTATGTGCAACTCTACGTAATCTCCAAAGTCTTAAACTACTGGACATCTCATCTATACATAACAGAAACCCCTAATTTATTGACTACCTACTGTGTGCTCAGTACAACCCTAGGATATCTTTACATACATCATTTCTAATCTTTACCATAATACTCAGACCTCAATTGAAGCATCCCATCTGCTGAAGAAGAGGAGCTCCCTTGGGATTATGTAATGTTCCCAGGCCACTCAAGCTGATCAAAGGCAGAACTGAGGTTCTGAGAGGGGCCAGCTGACCTCAGGTCCCCTCTTCCTTCCACCACCCCAGCTGCAGGGCCCAGGATCAGTGCACTTGCCAGTGTTGGCTGTGGAGATAAGCATGCACTCAGCCACACCCATGTGGAAACCTGACTATCAGCACATAGGCCTTTTGCTTACCTGAAGTCACCACAGGGTCTCTACCCAAAAGAAAGACCATGAGTGAGGCTAGGAGGACAGGCAAGGTCAAGGTTGGCAGAGAAGAGCAGGAAGATGCTAAAAGAGGCAAAGTGAAGGGCCCTTGCCCATTCAGCCACTGATGTCACAAATATGTAGAAAGCTTGTGCAGCATGCCAGGCATCATGTTGGCCAGGAGAACACAACAGTGAGTGCTTCTCAGCCCCATCCTCTAGGATGTGCAGGCAGCAGAGAAGCCAGAAACATGGGCACAATGATGAAGTAAATGCAGTAAGGGTAAATCCAGAACACATGGGGAGGTCCCAACTAGACTGCAGAGTGAGGACAGGCACCCAGAGGAATCTATGCTGGGCAGCTGCTACAACAGCATTATCCTACCTATTCTACCTCTCTCATTGTCTCTGCTCTATTTGAATGGAGATATTTCAGTTCCCAGGGTCTGATTCTGCCTTGCAGTTTTCTTTTTCTCCAGAATTGCATAGTAAATTCACAAACTGTGTAAGAATGGCACTACTTTTTGTTATTTTTCTTTACTTTGCTGAAGTCCCTCCAACCCTGCGAAGTCTGCCCCTTTGACCTGGAGTCCCCTTCTAACCACTGTCCCATCCTCAATGTCCTCCCTCCTTTCTCTACTTCCTGATAGTATTACAGTTCCCCAAATCTGGCTTCATTCCTCAACAGCTTAGTGACACTCCTCTAATTAAAGCCACCAATTATTTCTAAAATACAAAGAGTGTTTTTTTCAGCCTTTTTCTTATTGGAGACCACTACTGTGTTGGTTACCTATTGCTGCTGGAACAAATGACCACAATTTAGTGGCTTAAAACACAAAAGTTTGCTCTCTCACAGTCCTGGGGGTCAGTATCTGCCACGGGCCTCACTGGGATGACATCAAGATGTCACCAGAGCTGCTTCCTTATGGAAGTACTATGAGAAAATTAATTTCTTTTTTTTTAAGTTTCTAGAGACTACCTGCATCTCTTGGCACATGACCCCTTCTTTCATTTTCAAATCCAGCAACAGGGGAGTGAGTTGTTCAAATATTCCTCACTTTGCATCATTTTGACCTCTTTGTCTGTCTCTCTCTCCCATGACTAAGGACCCTTCTGATTACACTGGATCCACCTGAATAATTCAGGACATTACCTCCCCATGTCAAAGCCCCTGATTTAATCTCATTGGCAAAGCCCCCTTTGCCATGTAAGGTAACACATTCATAGGTTGTGGAGATGAGGATGTGGACAGCTCTGAGGGCCATTATTCCGCCTGCCACAGCTGGTAATTCCCTTTTCCTTAAAACAATCTTTTCCATTGGTTTGTGTGACTCCATCATCTTCTGCTTCTTCTCTTATCTCTTTAACTATTTCTTCCTGTCTCCTTCTCTCACTCCCCATTTTTTCCCTACCATTAACAGATGTGAATCTAGCTGATTGTCCTTTTATACTTACCTGGTGACATCAAAAGGAACTGCTACTGTTAAGGAAGGAGCAAATGTGAGAATTGTTCTTCTAGTAGCAATTTCCCCCAAACTGTCAGAATCCTATCATATTCTTAGCCACCCAAGAAGTAACATGAGAGATATTCCAGATTCATCACTCTTCTTCATCACATCAGACCAAATCATCACTAAACCATGCAAAATTTAGCCTCAAAATAGATTTTAAGTCCAAGGCATGCTCAAAAAAATGGAAGCTCTATAGAATGTTATGATTAAACAAAGTTAAACTCCACCAAAAACTGTTCAATTGAAAAAATTTCTCAAAGTTGCAGGATACACAATCAACATACAAAAATCAGTTGCATTTCTATATACTCCCAACATATCATCCACAAAAGAAATTAAGAAAACAATTCCATTTACAATAGCACCAAAAAGAAAATATTTAGGAATAAGATTAACTAAGGAAATAAAATACTTGTACACTAATGAATAAAAGAACACATGAATAAATGAAAAGATATCCTATGTTTATGGATTGGAAGAATTAATGTTAAAATGTCCATACCATCTAAGGTGATGTACAAATTCAATGTAATACATATCAAAATTCCAATGGCATATGTCTAAAGAAATAAGAAAAAAATCTTAAAATATATATGGAACCACTAAAGATCCCAAGTAGCCAAAGAAATTTTGAGCAAGAAAAACAGAGCTAAAGGCATCACACTTCCTAATTTAAAATTTTTATTATAAAGCTACAGTAATCAAACCAATATGATACAGTAATCAAACACATGCACGTTGACCAATGGAACAGAATAGAAAGCCCAGGAATAAACTTACACGAATATGGTCAAACTGACATTTGATAAGAGTGCTAAGAATAGACAATAGAAAATGAATTATCCCTTTAATAAATGATTCTGGGAAAATAGGTACCCATATGCAAAAGAATTACAGTGGGTCCTTATATCATACCATACACAAAATCAACTCAAAATGGATTAAAGACCTAAATGTGATATGTGAAACATTAAAAATCCTAGAAAAAAAACATAGAGAAAAGCTTTTGTACATTGACCTATGCAATGATTTCTTAGATGTGACACCAAAAATACAGGCAACAAAAGCAAACATAGAGAAGTGGGACTATGTCAAACCAAAAAGCTCTGCACAGCAAAGGAAACACTCAACAAAATAAAAAGGCAACCTATGGAAAGGCAGAAAATGTTTGAAAACTATATATCTGATAAAGGGTTAATATATAAAATATCTAAGAAACTTCTACAACTCAACAACAACTCGATTTAAAAATGGGCAAAGAATCTGAATAGATATCTTTCCAAAGAAGATATACAGATGGCCAACAGACACATGAAAAAATGTTCAACATCACTAATCATCAGGGAAATTCAAATTAAATCAAAACCACAATGTGATATCACTTCACACCTGTTAGGATGGCTTTTATCAAGAAAACAAAAGATAGCAAATGTTAGTAAAAATGTGAATAAAATGGAAGCCTGGTGCACTGTTGGTGGAAATGTAAATTGATACAACCATTATGGAAAACAGTATGGAGTTTCCTCAAAAAAACATAAATAGAATTACCATATGATCTGGCACACCACTTCTGGGTATATATCCAAAACATTTGAAATTAGAATCGTGAAGGGATATTTATACTCCCATGTTATTACAGCATTATTTATAATAGCCAAGACATGGAAGCAGCCTAATTGTCCATCAAAAGATGACTAGATGAAGAAAATGTGGTACATATATGGAATGGAATATTATTCAACCTATATAAAGAAGGAACTGTTGCCATTTGTAACATGACTGGACCTGGAGAATGTTATGCTAAGTGAAATAAGCCAGATACAAAAGGGAAAATTCTATGTAATGACATATTATGAACCAAAAATAGTCAAACTTATAGAAGCAGAATGTGGCGTGGTGGTTGGCAGGAGCTGAGTGGAGGGAAATTAGGACAGTATTAGCCAAAAGATACAAAATTTTAGTTATACAAGATAAATTAATCCTAGGACCTACTGTACAGTGTAATGTCTATAGTTAATATCACTATATTGTATACTTAAAAATTTACTGAAAAGATAGATCTTATCTTAAACTTTCTTTAGTAATAATAATAATAATAAATAAGGGGATGGAAGGAAATCTTTGGATGATGGATAGGTTTATGGCGTAGATTGTGGTGATAGTTTCATGGATGTGTTATTACCTCTAACTTCATAAAATTATATATAATTATGTATAGATTTTTTATGCCAAAAATTATATTAATTAATTAATTAATAAATAAGTTGTGGCACCTGGGTGGCTCAATCGGTTAGGTAGCCAACTTCAGTTCGGGTCACGATCTTACAGTCCATGAGTTCAAGCCCATGTCTGTCTCTATGCTGACAGCTCAGAGCCTGGAGCCTGCTTAAGATTCTGTGTCTCCTTCTCTCTGTGCCCCTCCCCTGCTCATGCTCTGTCTCTCTCTGTCTCTCAAAAATGAATAAACGTTAAGAAAACTAAAAGAAAAATTAAAGTTAAGAAGCTCTCCTTACTACAGAGTTTTTATTCTGTTGTGATGAGACAGCACACAACTTACCAAGGTCTGTGGTATCAGAATACTTTACTCATGCTCACTAAACAGCAGTGTTCTGAAGGTATGCAAACTGGGAAGTGTCTAGCCAGCTTGTTTTCTCTACTACCTCCTACTGCTTCCCACCCCCACAGCTAATATCACATCTTCATTTTTCTGGGTTGCCACCACAGCCAGCTGAGTGACATCCCTCCCTCTAGACTGTCACCCTGTTTTTGCCTGGAGAGATACCACAGCATTCCTGGGTGAGATACTGCTGGGCTTCCACCCAAACTCTGACATTTAACAGCTGTGTGATCTTTGGCAAGTTACTAAACATCACTATGCTTTGATTTCGCCATACTATTTTCTACACATCAAGCAATAAGTTAAATGCTCAACTTTTACTACATCATTTAATCAACTCAACAATTTTGTGGAAATAGCAACAATTTATTATTGTTGTTATTATTATTATCACCATTTTGTAGATTAAAAAACAGAACTCATAAACATTAAATAATTTACCAAGCATCATGCAGTTAACATGTTAGAGATGGGCTGATGCCTGCCTTACAGAGCTATCTTGGGGATCAAATGACTTGCTAATATGCATCTTTAAGCTCACTTCTTGGCACACAGGAAACATATATTAGAACATCATTTTTGTTGACTAAGAATGTTATCAGAGATACCAAATATGACATCCGTATCTGCCCAAGATGGAGTAACAAGGATATGATTTACCTTTCCACCTGAAAAAACAAGTAAGATATATTAAACATTTTTTAAAAACTCAACATCAAACAGTGAAATACAGTCATTCCTGAGAGATGGAGACAAACTATGTATGTTCTATAAATCCCTCAACTCACTGCTTGACAGATTTTCCAGGCTGGAGCACCAAGAAGGGGAACTCAAGTAGACCTCGATGGTCTAGTAAATTGACAAGTTAGATCTGAGAGCCCAGAAAGACACCAAGGCAGATGGAGTTCATATGACAGTATGTGAAAGAGAAGGGTGTTCATAGAAAGAAGTTCATAGACCTACAGAGGGTCCCCTTCAAGTATTCATAAAAATACTGATCAACACCTACATGTAAATAAACTACCTCAGTGAAAAATCATCTGAAAGAATAATAGAAAAATACCCAGTGTTCACATAGAGCTAGCAATTGTGTTTACTTCCACTAGCTGGTGTGGAAAAGTTTATAATTCATGCGTCATTGGGTAAACTATAAGAATGTTTTGTCTTAGTAGTGGTGAATAATAAGTGATAGATGGAGCACTGGGTCCTGATGCACCTAATAAGTTATAGAATTAAGACCTGAAATGAATAAAATGTTTCCAAGTGCATCCAAAATAATGTTCAAGAATATTTATAGGAATAGAAGAAATATCTGTCATTCAACAAGGTAAAGTTCACAATGTCTGCCTGAAATTAAAAAAAAAATACCAGGCATACAAAGAAACCAGAAAATATAATCCTTAATTAATACAGTAACTGACTGAGAAAACCAAACCAGAACTGACACAAATATTAAAATTACATACAAGAACATTTAAATTGTTATTTCTCTACTTTATATATTTAGTATGGTGAATATGATAGGGAAAATACAAAAAGAGGCACAAACAAAATTCTAGAGATGAAAACTACAGTGTCTGAAGTGGAAAATACATTGGATATCCCTAAAGAATGATTACATGTAGTTGAAAAAAGTTACTAAACTTGAAGACATATGGAAAAAAATAAAAAATAAAAAATAGAGCTGTAAAATATACAAAATCAAACACACAGAGAACAAACACTGAAAACAATATTAGTGAGATGTCAGACAACTTTAAGAAATCTAATATTTCATTTAATTAGAGATCCTGAAAAGGAAGGCAGAAAAAATACTTGAAACAAAACTGGCTGAAAAATTTCCAAATTTATTTAAAAATATAAATGCATAGGTTCAAGAAACTACTGGGCAACAAGGACAAGAAACATGGGGAAAAAAACATGCTAAGACTCATCATAATCAAATCGTTCAAAGCCATTAATAAAAAAAAAATTCTTAAAGCAGACAGAGCAGGTGAAAGCACTCACATTACAAACAAAAGGAACAAACATAAGGATAATAGCTAATTTCTCATGAGAAACAATGTAAGCAAAAAGTGGAACATTTGAAGTACCAAAAGAAAAATCTATCAACCAACAATTTCATACCCAGAGCAAAAATATTTCTAGAAAATAATAGAAAATTAGGACTAATTCAAAGAATTCATCACAAGTACACCCACATTATAAGAATGTTGAAGGAGGGGCGCCTGGGTGGCTCAGTTGGTTGAGCATCTGGCTTCCGCTCAGGTCATGATCTCACGGTTCATGAGACAGCTCAGAGCCTGAAGCCTCCTTTTGATTCTGTGTCTCCCTTTCTCTCTGCCTCTCTTCCAATTATGCTCTGTCTCTCTCTCAAAAGTAAATAAACATTAAGAAAGAAGAAAGAAAGAAAGAAAGAAAGAAAGAAAGAAAGAAAGAAAGAAAGAAAGAAAATTTTTATAAGAATGTTGAAGGAAATCCTTCAGTCAAAAGGAAAGTGATACCACACAGAGATATGGACCTAAGGGAAGAAATGGCATACAGAAGAAAGATATTTTTTTTAAAAAAAATCTCTTTAAAGTTAATTGGCTGTATAAATAAAAATAGTAACATTCATTTGGGGTTTATAACAAATGTATAAGGAAAGTATATAAATTAACAGCACAAAATTTGGGATGACTAACAGCTGTAACTTCTTCTATTTACATGAAGTGTATAATATTGAAAGCATACAGTTATATGTTATGCTATATCATAATATATTACCTATTATTATATACTATTATATTACCTATTATTTTTGTCTATTATATTATTGTACATGAAAATAGATTGCTTTGAGTTAAAAATGTGTTTTATTTTATTATTTTAAATGTTTATTTATTTTGAGAGAGAGAGAGAGAGAGAGAAGTGGCAGAGAGAAAGGGAGAGACAGAATCCCAAGCAGGCTCTGTACTGCCAATGCAGAAACCAACACAGAACTTGATCTCACAAACTGTGAGTTCATGACCTGAGCTGAAATCAAGAGTCACACACTTAAACCAACTGAGCCACCCTGGCGCCCCAAGAATGTATTTTAAAAAACCATAAAACTACCACTACAATAATAAAGACTTATAGTTTATAAACCAACAAAGGAAATAAAATGGATTAATAAACAAGATTCAATCAATTTTAAAAAGCATAAAAAAGAAGAAAAATGGGGAAAAAAAGAACAGATTGGACAAATAAAAACAAATAGGAAGATGATAGACATAAACCTAACCGTATCATTAATTACATTAAATGTTACTTGTCCAAATAACCCCCAAAAAGTGGAAATTGTCAAACTGGATTATAAAACAAGAGCTAACTTTATGCTGACTAGAAGAAATACACTTTAAATATAAAGACATGAATAGGTTAAAAGTAAAAGTATGGGAAAAGATATACCACACTCACACTAAGCAAAAACCTGCTGTAGCTATTTTAATATTATAACAAGTAATTTTGTAGCAAGGCATACTACCAGGAATAAAGAAGTTTATTTTATTGTTATAAAAGAGTCAATTAGTTGATTATATAATAATCTTAAATTAATTATGCACCTAAAAATGCAGTTTCAAAACACATGAAACAAAAACTGATAGAAAGGCAAGGAGAAATAGAAAACCTACAATACAGTTGAAGATTTCAATACCATTTTTCTGTATCTAATAGAACTAGATAAAGAAAAACATATAGTATACTTGAACATTATCAAGCAACATAACTTAATTGACATTCAAAAGACATGCCACCCAACCAGAGCAAACTACACATTCTTTCAAAGTATGCATGGATAAATCTATCAAGACACAATATGCAGGGTCATAAATAATCCTCAATGAGTTTAATAAGTTTCAAGTCATATAAAATGTGTTCTTTATCATAATGAAATTAAATTTGATATTAATAACAGCAAGATATCTGAAAAAAATTCCAAATATTTACAAGCTTAACAGAAAATTTCTTAATATTTCATGGGCCAAGGAATAAATCAAAAATGAAATTTATACTGTGAACTAAATATAAATAAAAACACATGTTTTATAAATAAAAACACAACATAAAAATTGCAGGATGACATTACAGCAGTATTTACTGGGAAAATTATAGTGCTAAATGCCTATATTCCAAAACAGGAAGGTTCCAAATCAATGACTTCAGTGCTTACTTTAAAATTAGAAAAAGAAGAGGAAATGACACACAAAAGATACATAAGTAAGTAAATGTTAAATACCAGATAAGAACAATGAAATAAAGAAATTTAAAAAATAAAGAAAATCAGTGAAACCAAAAGCTAGTTCATTCAGAAAATCAATGAAATCGGCAAGCTTATATGCAGACTGATCAAGAAAAAAAAAGAAAGAAAAAAAAACAAATTGCCAATATCAGAATTGAGAGAGGTGACAACACTACAAATTATGCCAATAGTACACTATTTTGATTATAATTGGCATAAAGATGCATAAGAAGATCAATGGAAAATAATAGACTCCAGAAATAAATCCACACATATCTGGGCAACTCATTTTTGACAAAAATGCAAAAAAAATTAATAGAAAGGATAAACTTTTCAACAAATAATGTTGGGGAAACTGGCCATCTATATACAAAATAATAATAAATAAAACACAATTGATCTTTAGCACTCACTACATATAAAACCTAACTCAAAGAAAGATACAGATCTAAATTTAAAACCTAAAACTAAAGCTTCTATAAATGAATATAAGAGAAAAATATTTGTGAATTTGCTTTAAGAAAACGAGTTTTTATTTTATTATTAATTTTTCCTATTATGTATTTTTCAACTATTTTTATAGTTTCAACAATTTTTATTTAATTTGGATATAATTGAAACACAATGTTACATTAGTTTCAGATGTACACCTTAGTGATTTCACAAATTTATACGTTATGCTGCGTTTACCACAGACATAGCTACCATCTGTCCCATTGTATCACTGTTACAATATTATTGATAATATTCCTTATGCTCTGCTTTTTATTCCCTTGCCTTAATCATTCCATCACTGGAGACTTTTTTTTAGATATGGCATCAAAAGTATGTTTCATTAAAATCACAAATTGATAAATTGTTATGTAATCAAAATTAAAAGCTCTTGCTCTCCTAAATACACTATTAAGAATATGAAGACAAGTCAAAAACTGAGGCATATATTTTTGAAGCATATAACTCATTACGAACATGTATCCAGAATATATAAAGAACACTCAATACTCAATACTCAATAATAAAGAGACAAAAACTCTATTTTTAATAAACAAAAATGTTAACAGACAGTTCACCACGGAACATATACATATGGCAAACAAGCATGAAAATACATGCTTACCTAAGAAATCATTAGGAAAATTTAAATTAAAAATATAATGAGATACCACCACACATTTACTGTAACAGCTAAAAATGTTAAAGGGTATGGAAAATATTAAAGGATTTTTAAATTATGGCCAATTGGAATTTATTCCTGGAATGCAAGGATAGTTCAACATATAAAAATCAATTGATATAATAAAACATTTAATAGAATAAAGGGGGAAAACACATGATTACCTTAACTGAGGAAGAAAACCAATTAACAATATTTAACACCATTCATGATAAAAATATGTAAAAAAAATAGTAATAGAAGACAACTTACATAATATATTAAAGACAATATATGAAAAACCCACAGCTAAGATCATATTCAGTGATTAACAACTGAACACTTTTCCCTTAATATCAGGAACTAGACAAAGATGTCCACTTTTACCATTTCTATTCAATACAGTATTGGAAGTTCAAGTCAGAACAATTAGTTGAAACAAGAAACAAAGGTATCCAGATTGGAAAGGAAGAAGTAAATTGTGTCTGTTCAAAGATGACATAGTCTTGTATTTAAAAAAAACGAAACAAAACTTAAATATTCTGGAAAAAAAACTCTGTAGGAACTAATAAGTGAATTCAGCAAAGTTAAGGATACAAGATAAAGAATAGAAATCAGTGGTGTTTCTATACACTAACAATCAATAATCTGAAAAGGAAATTAAGAAAATAATTACAATAGCATCAAAAAGACTAAAATACTTAGAAATAAACTTAACCAAGAAAGTGAAAGACTTGTACACTGAACACTACAAAATATTGCTGAAAGAAATTAAAGAAGACATTAATAAGTAGAAAGACATCATAGCTCATGGATTAGAATATTTAATATTGTTAAGATGTCACTACTACCCAAAGTAATAGCCTTTACTATTACTATTATGAAATCCCTATCAAAATCCCAATGACATTTTTATTGAAATATAATTAACATATAGGTTTATATTAGTTTCAAGTGTATAACATAATGATTCAACAGTCCTATATATTGCTCAGTGCTTATCACAATAAGTGTACTCTTAATCCCTTTGATCTATTTCTCCCATCCCCCTACCCACATCCCCACTGAAAACCACTAGTTAGTTCTCTATTTTTGAGTCTGTTTTCTTTTTTTGTCTCTTATTTTCCTTGTTCATTTATTTTGTTTCTTAAATCGCACCTAGGAGCGAAATCATATGGTATTTGTAATTCTCTGACATATTTCACTTAGCATAATACCCTCTATATTCTTCAATGTTGTTGCAAATGGCAAGATCTCATTCTTTTTTATGGCTAATATTCCATTTTGTGTATGTATACACACATATGTATGTATGTATGTATGCATGTATGTATACAGATATGTAAACACATCTTCTTTATCTATTCATCTATGGATGAAGACTTGGGTGGCTTCCATATTGTAAATAATATTACAATAAACATAACAGTGCATATATCTTTTTGAATTAGTGCTTTCATTTTCTTTGAATACATAGCCAGTAGTAGAATCACTGGATCATATGGTAATTCTATTTTTAGTTTTTTGAGACACCTCCATGCTGTACTCCACAGCGGCTACACAAATTTGCATTCCCACCAACAGTGCACAATGATATTTTTTGAAGAAACAGAAAAACCCATTCTCAAATTTATATGGAATCTCAAGGAAGCCTGAATCTTGAAAAGAAGAATAATATTAGAGGTCTTACACTTCTTGATTTCAAAACTGACTACAAAGCTACATAATCAAAACAATGTGGTATTGGCATAAAGACAGACAAATGGATTAGAACAGAGAGCCTAGAAATAAACTCACACATATACAGTCAACAGATCTTTAACCATAGAAAGTCCAAGACCATTCAATGATGAAAGGAAAGTCTTTCAACAAATGGTGCTGAACCTCTTGGGATGAGCACTGGGTGTTGCATGGAAACCAATTTGACAATAAACTTCATATATTGAAAAAAATAAAAAAAATAAAAAATAAAAAAATAAAATAAAATGGGGTTAAAGTCTAAAAAAACAAAAACAAAAACAAATGGTGCTGAGAAAACTGGATGCAAAACAATAAAGATCACTCAAAAAGTATCAAAGACCTAAATATGAGAGCTAGTAACTATGAAAACCATAGAAGCAAACATATAGGGAAAGCTTCATGACACTGGTTTTGACAATGATTTCTTGGGTATGACACCATAAACCCAGGCAACTGAAAGAAAAAAAAAATCAGTGAATTGGATTTCATCAAAATTAATAACTTCACATATCAGAGGACACTATCAATATATTGAAAAAGCAAGGCACGGAATGGGAGAAAATGTTTACAAATAACAGGTCTGATAAGGGAATACTATCCAGAATACATAAGGAACTACAAAACCTTAACAACAATAAAAAACAAAACTATTAAAAAATGGACAGAGACTTCAACAGAAATTTCTCCAAATAAGATACACAAATGGCTAAAGAGCACATGAAAAGATTATCAACCTCACTAGTCATTAGGGAAATGAAAATCAAAACTAAAATGTGATACCACTTGATTAGGATGCCTTTTATGAACAAGCAAACAAAAAACACAGAAAATAACAATACTGATAAGAATGTAGAGAAATGAGAATGCTTATACATTGCTGATGGAAAAGTAAAATGGTGTTGCCACTGTGGAAAGTAGTTTGACAGTTCTTCAAAAATTTTAAGTAGAATTACAATGCGAACCAACAATTCCACTTCTAAATATACATTCAGAAGAATGGAAATCAAGGCCTTCAACAAATATTTATACATAGCAGCCTTATTCACAAAAACCACAAGGTGGAAACAACCCAAGTATCCATAGACAGATGAATGGATAAACTAAATGTAGTATATACGTCTCACAGAATAGAACTCTGAATTAAAAGAGAAGGAAATTGACAGGCTACAACGTGGATGAACCTTGACAACACTAAACTAAGTGAAATAAACCAGTCACAAAAAGACAATATATATACAATATGATTCCACTTAGATGAGGTATGTAGAGTAGTCTAATTCTTAAAATATAGAATGTGGTTCCCAAGGGCCAAAGGAGGGAAGAATGAGATCTTAGTGTTTAATTTGTACAGATTTCGGTTTGGGAATATGAAAACATTATGGAGATGAATAGGGTTTTGATTGTACAACAGTGTCAATATACTTAATGCCACTTATATGGACTGAATTGTTTCCTCCCCAAAATTCTTTTTTGGAACGCTAATCCCCAATGTGATGGTATTTGGGAGGTAATTCGTAATTAGGTTTAAAAGAGGTCATGAGGATGGCGCTCCCTTGAAGGAACCAGAGCTGGCTCACTCTCATTCTCTTTCTCTTTCTCTTTCTCTTTCTCTTTCTCTTTCTCTGTCTCTGTCTCTGTCTCTGTCTCTGTCTCAGTCTCTTTCTCTTTCTCTGCCAATGTGAGGATGTTGAATGAAGGTGGACTGCAAACCAGGCAGAGTTCTCCCTGGAGAACTGAAGTGGCTATCACCTTGATCTTGGACTTCCCAGCCTCTAGAACTGTGAAAAATAAATTTCAGTTGTTTAGACAGCAAATCTGTGGTATTCTGGTATAGTAGCCCAAGCAGACTACACTGAACTGCACACTTAAAATGGTTAAAATGGCATATTTTATGATGTGTATATTTTACCACAATGAAAATAAAATATATGAAGCAACTGGAATTCCCATGTATTTTTATAGACTGTTACTAACACTTTGGAAAATTATTTGACAGTTTTTAAATTTTTTTAGCGTTTATTTATTTTTGAGACAGAGAGAGACAAAGCATGAACAGGGGAGGGTCAGAGAGAGGGAGACACAGAATCTGAAACAGGCTTCAGGCTCTGAGCTGTCAGCACAGAGCCCGATGCGGGGCCCGAACTCACGGACAGTAAGATCATGACCTGGGCCGAAGTCGGCCACTCAACCGACTGAGCCACCCAGGCGCCCCGACACTTTTTAAATAGTAAGCCACACACCTACTCTATGATCCAGCCATTCTATTTCTAGGTAGTTCCCCAAGAAAAGAAGAAAGAATATGTTTTTATACACAAATATTCATAGAAGCTTTATTTTTAATTGACAAAAATGGGTAATAATCCAAAAGCCCATGAAGAGGAGACTAGATAAACAAGCTAAGATATTTTCATATGGTGAAATATTACTTGGCAATAAACAGGAACGAACTAATGATACAATGATATGCATACACCTCAAAATAACTATTTTGAGTGAAAGAAGCCAGATAAAAAGAGAATATATGTCATAATATTCTTTTTATGTAAAATTGTAAAAGATAAAATTAATCAATAGTGTTAGAAAATAGGTAAGCAGTTGCCTGTAGAGGGGGATCCATCCAGGGATAGAAAGGATTACCATGAAGTATAAAGAAACTTTTGTGGGTAATGAATATCTTTACCCTCCTGACTGCAGTAATGGTTTCACTAATGTATGTGATGGTCAAAACAAATGAAATTGTGCACTCTACATATGTTCTGTTTATTACATGTCAATTATACCCTGATAGACCTATTAAAATGTTACCAGAACCGAGCTTATCCCTGTCTACTCATACAAACTCCCATGTTGTTCCTCCAATGCCCCAGGTACAGTTTTGCTTTGGGCCCTTTGTGTATGATTCACACGTGTGATTTTTTCAGATATTTACTCAAATTTTCTGTGAACCCTCCTATATGTTTCCTATTCCCACTGTAAGAAATTAACAATCTTAGTGGCTTTAAAGCATCACAAAGGTATTCTCTTACTGTTCTGAAGATCAGAAATCCAAAACAAGTCTTAAGGGGCTTAAGTCATGATTGTCCTTTGCTTTCCCAGCCTCTCAAGGAGGCTGCTGTCATTCCATCTCTCCAACCTCTGCTTCCATCATCACATTGCTCCTTTGTCCTCCTTTAGTCCTCTTTACCTTCCTCTTATAAAAGGACCCTTGTGATGGCATTTAGAGCCAACCTGGAGAATTGAGAATAAACTCCCCATCTTAAGGTTTCCAGAGTCCTCTTTGCCACATAAAGTAACATACTCATAGGTTTCAGGCGTTAAGAGGTAAACATTTTGGAGACCATTATCCAGCCCCACACACCTTCCTGTTAACCCTATCTAGAATTGTAATGCACTCACAAACACTTCCTATATTCCCTACAGTCTTTACTTTTTCTCTTTGACATTTTTTAATATCAAAATACCATGTATTTTACATATATATTGTGTCTTTCCCAGTAAGCTCTAAACATCATGAGAGTGATGGTTTGTTTTGCCCCCTGCTCTATTTTATAATGCCTGGAAAAGAGTGGTGTTCATTCAATAAATGGCCATTGAATAAGAGAATTATTTTTGTCTGAATGACCCTCACACATGCTTTGTTTCTCATATTTTCTCTATTTACTTAGAATATCAGGTACTGGATATTCTTGCTACTTAAATCTATATGGTGACACTAGTCATTCATCCAGAGACTGTTGAGGGTTTAGAAAATGGGATGATTCAGCAGTACCCCAAATCATGATTCTTTTGTGCCAACATTATAAGAATAGTCTTGTGACATCTTGAAAACTGTGGAGTCTGGTTCATGATGGTGCCATCCATTGCAGCTGCTGCTAGAATTAAATCCAATTATCACCCCCAAATACATACTCATACCCCTACTTGGCCAGAAGCTCTTAGAGGGCAAGACTTTGTCTTTGATTTTCTTGAATCTCTTCTTTCCTATTAAAAGTTCAATGAATACTCAATGAGTGGAATCCATTTCAATTGAATAAATTCCCTTGCTCATTATTCAAATAAAAGGATGGAGTTTGTCTTAAATTTTTAATGCTGCCCTTTTAAATGGATATAACACTTTATTAAAACTCTGGAGTTCTCCAAACATAAGACCCCTCATGTTTCAAATGATATTTTTGGATTTTCACCTAACAGATGGGACAATATTGTTGAGATTGAAGATAATATTTCTACCAAAAAAAAAAAAGTTAAAAAAGGCTTGTGACCAAAGTTACTAGCTTTGACCAAGGATTTCAGAGAAGATATTTTCCTACCTTCTTCAAGGTCAAGTACAAATTAATTCCCAAAAAAATGCTTACTGGGGAATACTGAAATGTGGACAAAAGCCAATTTTCAGGATGGCAAAATGATGTCTGAAATTTAGTATCTATTGAGCACTTATATGTGCCAAGTCTTCTATAAACTTCTGCACACATGATCTCTTTTGCCATTAAGAAACTGGGGGTTCATAGTGGTTATAGAAGTGTCCCACTGCATTCCAAGTCATGCTATTTCCATCATTTCACAAAGACACCTTAGGAGATAGTGACAGACTATGAATTGTTAGTAAACATGATGATGATGATGATGATGAAAATAATGATGACTGTGAACAGTCCCCACATATCTGCCTTCCCATTTCCACTGAGGCATGCCACCAAATCAGTGTTCCCTGTAACTTTTTAACTCTTTATTCACTTATTAGTTCACTCATTCAGTAGTTATTCAGATACAGAGTAACCCTCATGATGCACAATATGAATTTTAACTGTCATCCCCCTACAAAATCTACCTTCCCAGAAGGTAAGAACTCTGAGTTAATACTTCTGTTAGGCCCTCCCATCACCTTTGATGTACTATCTCTAATCTTATTCCATGTACCGCAGATACTACTTCCTGCTGGAATTCTAGAATTAATATGAAAGTGGGATGGTATCTACAATTCACTCATGAATAGGAAGGCTGACCCTATCCTTTCCTGCCTCCTTACAATATCACTAATTATCAGTAGTGGGAAATGTTAGGCTTAGTGGTAGGCTAATCCAAAACCCAGAAGCTCTGGGATAGTCTAGGAGCCTGACCACATAATCCACCTGCCTCCAGTTCTAGCCCTGATTCATCCCTTTGCTATCAACTATGACAATGGCCACCTCAAAACTAGCATGAAGCACATTACGTCACTGCCAACCTTGCTCCTCTATAAATCTGATCTTTCCAAAAATATCCAGGGATATACATAGTGATTGATCAGCACTACCCTAATAGCCTCAGGGACAAGAGTCTGATATAAGTAGGAGGGAGAAGAAGGTAGGCTCAAGATGTCAGGTTCAAAAAATTACCAAATCCAATTCAGGTTGAAAAAGAGTTTCAGAGTGCCAAAGAACCAGGTAAGGAAGAAGGGAACAGAACCTGATAGCCAAATTCCCTATAAGAAGGCAAATGAGAAGGTCTTGTATCTCTCATCAAAGGGAAGAGGCTTGTATTCTGCTCCCTTCTCTTTCATACTACCTGGTGGAAGTGGTGAGCTTCATGCCAGGTGCCAAGTGCAACTGTGAAAAGGTTAGGGCCCACAGGTAAGAATTATACCTGGTGAAGGTAGAGACAAGGGGTTCCCTGTCTCAAGACTCTAGGAAATTAAGGGGTTTGCTTCAAGGCTGCCTCTTTTGAAAGGTTCAGTGATATTGAGACAGGAGACAGACTGACCTTGGGCAGATAGGAAGAAGCAACCCATTGTTAACAATAACAGAGCAGAAAGTAACAGACCTTCTGAAACACCCACTCCCTGGAACAAACCACCCTGGACCATATCCTGGTTCACCAGCTGCACAGTAACTCCCCTTCAAGAGGTCCCGCCACTGTAACCAATATAAGCATTCTTCTCAGATGCTGTAGTGGCCTCCTCCTTAAGGAGCCCCTCTTGTATAGTGGAGTCTCTTTTGTTTCATTCTAGCCCTAATAACCTTTATGTTTGTGCTGCTCTTAACCTTGTTTGTCAATTCAATTCTCGGCTCCATCAGAACATGATCCAGGGTTTTTAAAAAGCAGCTACAATATCATGAAAGAAGCAAAGAGTCTGGAATAAGCCATATTTTATTTTAAGTGTTGATTACTATACAAATTTGGACAAGGTATCTATTTCTTCACAACTCACTTCACTTTCTTCATTTGTTAAAAAGGGCTCATTTAGTACTTCATTCTCAAATAACAGAGGTCTACTACTGGCATACAGAGTGCTTATTCTGGGAAGAGGTGATGAGCAAAGCTACATCATAAATGTAAAAGATAATGCTAATGTTGGCAAAGACAGTAAGTAAGCCAAGTAAGCAATAATGCCAGAAAATCAGTTGAGAGCTTCTGTTTCAAATCGCAGGTTAGGTCCTGGTCCTTCTTCCTGTGCATCTTCCTGTCCCCGGGCTTCATTCTTTCTTCATTCTTCTTCATCCTCACTATCTGAGGAAACTGGGCACATTGGTGGTCCTGATAGCCTGAGACCACTCAACTTCAGAAAGAAACAAACATGGCAAATCCAGATACTACAAGAGGCTACGTAGAGGAGGCCCTTCCCACAGCCATCAGAAGCAGAGAAGCCCTCCTCCTTACTCATCTGAAACAGCCTGTCCACACTTTCCCAGGCCTTTCACCAGTTGCTCTCCTCTCCCACACCCTCTGCCTCCCAAAAGCCCTTCAGTTCTTCAAAGCCCAGCCCAACTTTCATGAGTATATCTTGGACTTTCGAGCCCCACCCACAGTCTCGCCTTTGATTTCTAAAAGCATTTATAGTATACAAATGCAGTGACTAGTACATCCCGCCACACAGAGGCATTTATCTACCCCATGGACATTTCCTCTCTCATTAGATTTTTGTAACAAATTATATTGTTTCTGAGACAAAAATAATATAAATCCATATTACAAATATTTGAAAATAGAAAAACAGAGAAGAAAATAAAAGTCGCTCTAACTCTTTTACCCAGAAATAATTACTAATATTTCGCTGTAGATTTCTCTGGTCTATGTTCACTGTGTTGGGGGTGTGATTTTCCAACCAATTCTCCACATAAACTTTATAGAATATTTAGTTTCTTTCTTATCTGGTCTTTAGAACCATAGCATAGTGCTATGCACCTAGCAATAAATGCTAGTTACTATCAGTATTAATAAACATTCAGAGGCAAAATATGTTGGTAGAAAGAGAAAAAGCTTTAGGATCATCCATATCTGGATTCAAACCTCTGATCTCACTCTGTAATCTTGGATAGTGTTTGGCTCAATGTCTTCACCAGTAAAATGGAAGTAAGAATTTCTTCTTGATGTTTGTTGTGAAACTTAAAAGAAAGATAAATACACCCTGCTTGCCCTGTAGTAAGTGATCAATAAGTTGTTACACTAATAATAATTGTTAATAATAAGGTTAATACACATTTAAATATTGAGAAAAACTAATGTCATGGGAACAAGATAATGAACACAGAGAATCCTTTTGCTATTACAATAGCTCCACTGTAGAATTTAATCTAACAGATACAAGCAAGAATACCCCTAACAAAAATGTATATTTTATTTATTGCCAAAAAACATCTGCTGACTTTTAATAAGGAAGGACAAATAAGTTAGCAAATTATGCCCTTTAATCAGAGGAACTGTGTATAAATGTTTGGAAGTAAAACTATATGCACTTAGGATTCTGTCCAGGAGTGTTTATATTCTATAAATGTTGGCGATGGCTTAGTGTATTCCAGTTAAGGCTCAGCACAAGTTCCAGCCAAGCCATAAACTCTCAAGCATTTATTATTGGTCCTCTGCCCTGTACTAAAAGGCTCATGCCAGATGCAGGGGGCTACTTTGCAGAAAGACCAGCCACAACCACAACAAAACAACCAAACATGCTGAGTGGTCAAGAGAAGACTTCCCAAAGAAAGCGGGTCTTAAAAGATGAGCTAGATTTTACTACAAGTGTTAGAAGATAAAGGGAACTGGTCCCCAAAACACATGAAACAAAGGACTGACAGGGACCAACCTCACGGGGGCTGGTGGCTTTGGAGGCAGCGTTTCTCAGCTTTGGCAGCCAGTAGAGTCATCTGAGTGGGGGAGAGCATCAAAAATTCAGATGTCCTGACCATATCACAGACTCACTGAATCAGACGTTTGGGCATGGGACCAAGACATCAGTGTTTTATAAATATACTCAGAGGATTGTATTTTTTCTTGCTGAGAAGTAACCGGCTTGACATATTATCACCTCAAGTGTCCAACATCAAAAAAACAAAACAAAACAAAACAAAGCAAAAAACAAAACAAAACAAAACAAAACAAAAAAAACACAACTAGTTCCAGGGCACCTGGGTGGCTCAGTTGGTTAAGCATCCAACCTTGTCTCAGGTCATAATCATAATCTCACAGTTTGTGAGTTTGAGCCCCACATCGGGCTCTGTGCTGACAGAGCCTGGAGCCTGCTTAAGATTCTTCGTCTTCCTCTCTCTCTGCCCCTGCCCCACTCTCTCTCTCTCTCTCTCTCTCTCTCTCTCTCTCAAAAATAAATAAACATTAAAAAATATTTTTAAAAAACGTAGTTCCTAGTTCTTGCATACAGCTACCCACATTGTCCATGATGACACACGACTACTCAGTGAAACAGTGCTGGCTCTGCCCGCAGGGGGCTCAAGACCACCTCCAGCAGCCAGCACCGCTTGGCCTTATGGATATTGTCATATCACCATTTTAGGTGCTATGCACCTGGACAGTGGTATGTCCAGGGATCTGTGTTAGACTTCTACCAGATGCTTCCACATCTACAAGAGTCCAACTCCCTCCATCAGGCATGGTAGAGGTAATTCCACAGGTATCATATGAAGTCTGGTTAAGGTTAACAGTAACCAACAGTTAAAATGTAAGACCATCTTGAGGTTTTGCCACACAATCTCAAGGCCCGCACTCATTCGGGTAAAAATAAGTGGTCAGAACAGTGCCCACCAATGCATAACAGCCCATCTTCAACCTTCAATCTTCTATCAAGGATTTAGGCCTCTTCCTCCTCTTTCTGGTCTTGGTGGGGAGGAGGCTTTGCATCACTGTGCTCATGGCCTCCTTGCTCTGCAGACTGCCCAGGAATTTAGGGAGAGCCTGTGTTTGGGACTCAATGTATCATTAACCATCACAGCCTAGAAAAGAGGATGTACCTGGAATGGGTCTGGAGGACCCACTCCTCCTCACAGTCACCTACGCTTGGGCATCCATCCACTTGGATAAAGGTAAGTGGCCACTCCCCCACAAACAGAGACCTGTCAAGCATACAGACGAGGTCCAAGGCCTGGCTGATACAGTTGATGAAGGCACAACAGAATGCATTTAGATTCTTGTTATTACTGACATGGACAGCACAAGGCAGGGTGGCTAATGGTGCCAGCTCCCCATGTCCTTCTCCTTTATACTGTAGTGGTAGGGGTAGATGGCTGAGAGTGAGTGGGGATACCCCACTCCTGAGGAGCCCATTAGTGAGGCATCAGAATCTGGGAGGCCATAAGAAACTGTCCCATGACAGTTTGCTAGGTGCAGGAAGGTGAGTGGGAGATGGCCTCTGAGCAGTCCTTCATGCGTCCCCTTTCCACCATGTTCCCAGAAAATTACAAGGCATTCTGCCAAGACTCTGAGAGGCTGCAGTCTGAGAGTTTGGCTACATGGCTTATGTGGGCAGTACAAGGTCACTGGTGCACCATGGCAGAGCTGTCCCTATAAAGCCCACACATCCTCATGGAGCACCCCCTGCGCCCCCAGAAGCAGCATTCACACTTCCTGCTGGCAGAAACCCTTAGCTTCCCGCCCTGCAGGGGCAAAGGTGTGCAGCAGAAGAGAAACTCCTCTGGGGGCCCAGAGATCTAAGCTGTTGGTCCAGACTCCAGTGTGGAGGAAGGAATGGAAGAGACAGGGATAGCTTGATGGCTGTCCCATTCATCCAGAGAGAAAGCTGAAGGTGGCCAGAACCAGAGTGGGCAGCAGGGTGGAGAGCTAGGCACAGATTTTGGAGATGTCTGGAGGCAGGATGAAGGTGTGTCTCTTAGTCTTGATGGCTTGTAGAGGAAGTGAAAGACAAGAAGCCAGATACATGCACAGGCCTTCAGTTTGGGTCCTGCCATTCATGTCCAAGGGAATGCTGGTGGGAGCATATTCCAGAAGGTCATGGCTAGCTTTGACCTAGACCATGTACACTCAAGGTCAGGGTCTGTGTCTGACAACAGTGGGCAGGGGTATGTGAGCCAGGACAAGACTTTGACATCCAAAGGTTCAGAGGATGCACATTCAATAAGGATTCCCAGATAGTCAGTGTAGTGAATTGAGGGCACTAGAAGAGAACACATAGACAAAGAACCATGATTAAGATAGGGACGCACAGGGCCTATGCAAGAAGAGTGGGAGGGGGGCACTTGAGGAGCACCAGGAAGAGGTTCTGCCTGCAAGCTGAGCTTTGAAGGAAAAATAAAATGTATTCTATTAGTGGGTTCAGGTGGGAAAGGATATTTGAGAGACAGAAAAGCTGGTCAGATGCCAGGAGGTAGGTTGTCCTCAGGAACTCACGAGGGATGGTGGAGAAGGAACAGAGATATCCAGGCTGAAAGAATACAAAGGACCACAGGGAGTGGGCTCAATGCTCTCACCACATGACTGCCTCTTCCCCAGACATCACTGCTCCCCAGACAGGCAGGACCCATCATTTGGGGAGACATTACCAAAGCAGCAGTCATGCAATCCTAAGTTTATGGGGACTCTGAGCCTGGAAATATTCTCAGGAAGTGCTGCTGGAATGTGATACCAAGTAGACATCTGTGGGCTCTGGCTGTGTTGTAGAAATGCTAGTGCTGTACCTATGGAAAAACTATTTCTGATCACAGATTTGAACAGTGGAGAGGAGGAAGGAAATGAACTCAATGTCAGCATTGACAAGTGTTTTTGTTTTTGTTTTTATTTTCCATCTATTAAACTGAATCAGGATTCTTAGGAACATGTAAACTTAAAACACAAAAAAAGAAAAAATGATTCTCATCTATTTCAGTGGCAGTAAACATAGTGAATCTAGACAAAGCCGTTCCCCTCCTTCTTATTCTCCTTTAAATCACATCATGAGTTTCTTACAGTATAGTGTTCAGACATCTGGATTAAAACTTCCTCTGAACACAGGGTTGTCCAGGTTGGCCACCATCTCTGCAGGCTGTGACCTCCCTTCTGCACAGAGTTCCTGGACCTAAGAAAAGTTATAGTTTCCACTGCTGGATCTGGTTCCTAAAATTTCCCAAGATAAGGACTATTAAAGGCACCTTATATACTTTATATTTGCATTTTCACAACGAGGCCCTGTGGAGCATTTACAGGACCTTCCTTGCTTGCTAAGCACACATCAGGATTTTCCACCCCTCAGTTTCAGTAGCATGAATACAAATTCATATTGGTTTGTTACAAATCATATATGTGCTGAGAGATTCTGCTGTGTCCTCAACACAAAAGTTATGCCCTTCATAAAAGGAAAATTCATTACTTTACTTTCAGAAATTCAGAAAAGTATGAAGAAAAGTAGAATCATATACAAATACGATGTTAAAACAAAACCATTCCCTTTCAGTTCCAAGTTCGGAACCACACGTCATATATGCTCATGTGACCCCATGCACACTCCCTGCCACTTACAGCATCCTCCTCCTACAGCTTCCTCTGCATTTCCCAAAGCTTTGGATAAGGCCTCTTCCCATCTCCATTAGGGATTCCCAATGCCCAGCATGCTTTCTTTCTGATCCATCCTTAGTTTCTACTGAAGGCAGAACTATGAGGATCTGGAGGAAATATTACCAGTGAGACTGCCTATAAGACCTACACAAGAAGCCCCACATTCCTAGGCAGCAAGGTGTATTGGAGTGAATATCTGCCTCTCATGGTTTCCAGGAAGCTGATAGGCAGCTCTGTCTGCCCTCACCCTCCTCATAGCCTGAGTTAGCCTCTGCGAGCCAGCACATGAGGACTGAATCCAAGGATGCAGACTGTCAGGACCCCCCTCTGATGCCAGGGCATACCTAAGAAAGTTCAAGTTCCCACATTCAGAATACAGAAAAACAAAGCCAAGGTCGGGGGGTAGGGGGGGTGACAGTGCTTTTTTTCCTTTCCCTCTCACTGAACCTTATCTACTATTACCTATATTTATAGTGAAATAGAATGAAAAAAATAAGATCATTACCCACCTGATCTGCAGTAGAAAAAAAAGAAGCCAACTGCTATTGCTGACAAAGAAATGTTTAAATCCAAAATTGTCCATATGTTCACTGTTGACCAAATCCAAAAGATACACCAACCAGCTTTAAAATGGTGCCATGTAGTTTAATAGAAAAATCACAGGCTTTAGCACTGGACAAACCTGGCTCTGAGGCCTCAGGAAATTGTCTTCATTTCCTTATGCCTCAATATCCTTATCTATAAATTAAGTACAAGAATACTTAATCCAGAGGATTAAATGAGAAAAAAAAAAAAAACCACCATGCAAAGAACATAGCACACTCCTGCCATGTTGTAGACATTTAATAAATTCTCCCTTTTGAAAAAGTCGATCTTCTCTTTGCACACTCACAGCCTAGTTGGCCTGTATAACTCACCCAAGGCCCTCTGTGCTCATCATCAGCATTGCTGAGTCCACACTGGGGGTTCTGTGCCCTCCATCAGTACTGTGGTGTTCACGGTGGGGGTTCTGTGCCCTCCACCAGCACCATGGTGTCCACACTTTGGTTGCTTGCTCTCCATTAGCACTATAGTGTCTATACTGGCTGTGCTTACCCATCCATCCTTTCATTCATTGTGATGGTGAGCCACATGTTGCCTACTTGGGCACAAGCTCTATTCTAGGAGTTGGTAATATAAAGACAAATGAAACATAGTTCCTCCCTTCAAAGACAAGCTCCATGTCAAGGAATGTCAGTGACTGCTATTCATTCTCTGTGGGTGGACCTTATAATTATGGGTTCTGGACACAGCTGTGCTGTTTTTTCTCTAATTCTCTTGTTTCAGGAAATCTAGAAACTACTGAAAACCAAATATCTAACTGGAATTTAACCTGATATCACTTTATTCTAAATACTAGTATGGATAAGCCAGAGGAAGGCAGATAAGCCAAAACTTAAGAAACATTACATAAAATTAACCTCCAATTGAGGAAATTCATTTGTGCACTTTTTCCGAAAATGGGCAAGAGTTTAACAGCAGGGCCCCTGCCTCAGCTTGCTCAACTCCACCTTTCAACAGGAGAAATACTGATCAACACATCAATTGCAAACATTCCAGCTGCTGTTGAAAATTAATTGAGGTTTCTAATGGTGGTTCAAATGTACAGTCTTGTCATTTAGCAGTCACAGCCTCAAGAATGCTTCTTCTCTTCCTAATTACGCAGAAATAAGATTGTGTCACTCAATACCACATAAATAGTGAGAATGAACTCATTCCACTTTCACGTGTCCACGTAGGTACAAGTGCAAAGATTTGAAAAGAACTTTATCCTCTCCCTGGTCCCCCCAGTTCATGTTTCTTATTGTCTGACCCAACCAAGTGATAGCACTAATTCTGGAAAGAGACATTTTCTAAGAAAATATTTAAGTCTGGTTAACACAAAACCACATTTCTGATGAAGAAGCTCCGTACTCAGAGTCTTCAGGAAAGGCTAGACATTGCAATGACCCCAGCTTTGGGAGTATTTACTGCATCCAAGTATCTAACTACCTGTAAAGAAGATTCTAGTGCCATTAAAAAGTCAGTTCAACTCATCTCCTACTCCTGAAATGCAGTGTTTAACACAGTGTGTTGAATGAAGTAGTTGCTTAAGGAATCAGTATTATCTCTGAATAATGCCAGAAGTTTGTATCTTTGGCTAGATGCCTTTATAATAATAATTATGATGATTATTACTATTATAAAATATTTCCTATATGTAAAAGAATATAACAACTTTAAGTTATAAAAAATAAAATTATTGTATTAATTTCCACCCAGCTCCTTTCAATATGATACCTATCCCTTTCCTAAAGCTTATGATTCCCTTTACTTTCAAAGTTGGGAAACATATGTAAGTTTCTCTAAGTAATATATTGTTAAATATTTATCACTTAAGAGCATTTTGTATAGGGGCACCTGAGTGGTTCAGTCAGTTAAGCATATGACTCCTGATTTCGGCTCAGATCTTGATTGATCTCACAGTTTGTGGTATCGAGCCCCACATCAGACTCTGCACTAACAGCTCAGAGCCTGCTTGGGATTGTCTCTCTCCCTCACTCTGCCCCTCCCTTGCTTGTCCTCTCTGCCTCAAACTAAATAAAAAAACTTAAAAATAGAAAAAATAATTTTGTATAAATGGTATTATACATGTTTCTTCCTCTGTGACTTGCCATTTTCACCAGCAGTGTTTGAGATTTGTTCTGCTCATGTATGTGGCTGTAGTCCATTTTCTCTGCTGTGTAGTAGTTCACTGTATGAGCATATCATTTATGCATGGACATTTGCTTCATTTTCAGATTTTTGTTATCCCAAACCTTTGTGCTATAAACCCTTTTTTTTTCATGTCATCTAATGCCAATGTGTCAGATTTTCTGTAGAAGAAAAACTTACTGGTAAGCATAAAATTGCTCGATAATAATATCTACATACTTGCAACCTTCCAAGATAATGCCAATTGTATTCCAAAAGAATTGTGCTAACATCTACCAGCAGTAGATAAGAGTGACTTTTGCTTCATATGTTCACCAAAAGTTGTTCCGTCCTTTATTTTTTATTCACCAAATAAGTGCTAAATACTACCACATTTTGTTTTAATTTGTATTTTCCTGATTAGTAATAAGATTGAGCACTTTTTATATATGTCCTGATCTTTCATGTTTCCTCTAGGAAATGCTTTGCTCATGTCTTTTTGTCCATTATTCTATTGGATTCTTAGCATTTTTCTTTAAAATAATTGAACCTTAATATATTCTAGATTCTAATTCTTTGTCTTATGTGGTATAAATGTCTTCTGACAGTTTGTGGCTTGTCTTTTCATTTTTTTTTATGATGAGCATAAAATTTTAATGAACAGATTTGTTTTTGTTTTGCTTTTGAAGTGTTTAAATATATCCATCTTATTCTTTATGGTTTGCGTTTTTTAACTCCTTGTGGAGAAAACCTTTCCTACCTCAGTTACAACAACTTTTCCCAGATTTTCCTGTAAATTTTTCACAAGTTTTCTTTTTAACTCAGATCTTTCAACCAACTGGAATTAAATTTTATGTCAATATGAAATTTAATGTTTTTCAGTCAAGATACTCATTGATTAAATAATCTATTATGTCCTCAATTTCTGAAAGGTAGCTATTTCATACCAGCTCTGCATGCATGTTGTGCATCTGTTTTTGTCTATTAAACACTATCCCTAAGCTAATACTACTCTGTCTTAATTACTACAGCTTCACTTAAAGTCTTATTATCTAATAGGACAAGTTTTATTACTTGGTCCTTCTTGAGACTATTTTAGATATTAGAGTCCTCTTGTTCTTCCTGATCTATTTTAGAGTCAGCTCATCCTGTTTCTTGGGAACTAAGTATAAATTTGGAAAGACGTGGTGTTTTTGCCACATGAGTCTGTCTATCCCTGAATAGGTTACATTTACCCATTTACATTAGTCTACTTTGATGTCTGAAAAGTTTTAAATTTTCTTTATAAGGAGATTATACAGCTCTTGTCATATTAGTGCAGGCATTTTTAATGCTGAATAATATTCTATTACATGTCTATTACCATCACCTATTGCTACAAATTTTCTATTAATATTAGTCTGAAAATTGTTGTATGGACATACACGTTAATTTCTCTTATGAAAAGTCTCTAAAGGTTGAATAGCTGGATGATAGGATAGATATGCATTTAAATTTTTAAGAAGTTTCCAAATGTCTTCCAAAATGGTTGAATTATTTTATGTGTATTAGCAATGTATTAGAATTGCAGTTCACTCACCTTTTCTCCAACAGTTAGTATATTCAATTGCTTAAAGTTTAGCTTTTCTAACAGGTGTGTCTCATGTTTTTTAAATCTTTTTATTGATGTATTTCTGATATATAATAAACTGCACATATTTAAAGTGTGTAATTTTATAAATTGCCAATGTATATGCCCATGAAACCTCCCACACAATTAATATGATGAACATAATTATCACCAGTAAAAGGTTCCAAATGCTCCTCTACAGTTCCTCCCTTCTGGTCCTCCTCCATCTCTCCAACCTCAAGGAAACACTGCTCTACTTTCCATCATATAGATTAGTTTCCATTTTCGGGAATTTTTTATAAACGGAACTCACACAGTGTGGTTTGTTTTTTGTTTTTGTCTTCACTTATTTTACTTTTTTATTTGAGATTCATCAATACTAGAGCATATATCAATAATTACTTTCTTTTTTCTGAAGAAGTATTCAACTATCATAGTTTATTTATAGTTTATCCATTCATATGCTGATGGGCATTTGAGTGTTTGCAATTTGGGTTCATTACAAATAAAGATTCTATAAACATTTTTGTACAAGTATTTGTAATAACATATTCCCTTTTCCCTTGGAAAAGAAAATACCTATGAGTGGAATGACTGGATCACATGGTAGATAAGTGTTTGGATTTTGAACAAACTGTGACACTCTCACCAAATTGAATATACAAATTTTTATTCCCACCAACAGGATATGAGAGTTCTAATTTCTCCTTATCCTTCCCAATACTTGTTGTTAGTTCTTTTTTTCTTCTCTTAATTTTTTTTATGGTGGTAAAATATTCAAAACATAAAATTTACCATTTAAGTAATGGCATTAAGTACACTAACATTTTGGTATAACCATCACCACTGTGCATTTACAGAATACTTTCCAATTGAAACTCTGTGCCTATTAAACATTAACTTCCCCTTCCTCTCCTCCCCCCCAGCTCTTGGTAACCCTGTTCTACTTTCTTAATGTGATTATGTAGGTATCTCATATAAGTAGAATTATATACAATATCTATCTTTTGTGTTTGACTTATTTCACTTAGCATAATACCTTCAAGGTCCATCCATGTCATAACATGTATCAGAACTGTGTTCTTTTTTAAGGCTAAGTAAAATGCCATTGCATGCATATACCATGCTTTGTTTATCCATTGCTTTGTTTGTGGCCTACAATATGGTTTATCTTGAAGAATGTCCCATGTGTACCTGAAAAGAATGTGTATTCCACTGTTGGGTAGAGTGTTCTATATATGTCATGTAGATTTGGTTGTTTTATTGTGCTGTTCAAGTCTTCTATTTCCTTATTTGTCTACTGTCTGATAGACCTATTTATTATTGATTGTGAGGTACTAAAGTCTACAACTATTACTGTAGAATTATCTGTCTCTCCCTTGAATTTTGTCCATTTTCTTTCTTTTATTTTGATGGTCTGTTATTTAGTGTGTAAATATTTATAACTGTCTTATCTTCCTGCTATATTAAAATTTTTACAAATATATAATGTTCTACTTTGTCTCTTCTAAAACTTTTTCATTTAAAGTCTATTTTGTCTGATATTAGTATAATCACACCACTATCTTTTGGTTATTATTTCTATGAAATGTCTTTCTCCACCCTTTCACTGTCAATGTATTTGGTATTTGGATCTAAAATGAATCTCGGGGTGCCTGCATGACTCAGTTGGTTAAGCATCAAACTCTTGATCCTGGCTCAGGTCATGATCTCATGATTCATGAAATCGATCCCTGCGTGGGGCTCTGTGGTGATTACACAGAGCCTGCTTGGGATTCTTTCTCTCCCTCCTTCTCCACCCCTCCCCCACTCTCTTAGGCTCTCCCTCTTTTTCAAAATAAACTTAAAAAAATTTAAAGTAATAATAAGAAATAAAATGAGTCTCTTATGCACAGTATATATCTAGATCTTGTTTCCTTATTCATTCTACTATATCTATCTTTTGATCCTACAGTTTAACCCATTTATATTTAAAGTAATTACTGATAAGGAGGGGCTTGCTTCTGCCATTTTGCTAATTGTTTTCTATATGTCTTCTAGCTTATTTTATCCCTTATTTCCTGTAATACTATCTTCTGTGTTTAGTGATTTTTTTTGTAGTGAAACACTTTAATTTCCTTCTCATTTTCTCTTGTATATAATTTACAGTATTTTTTATGATTACCATGGGAATTATATTTAACATCCTAAAGTTATAACACTCTAATTTGAAATTATACTAAAAATGTAATAGCATACAAAAATTGTTCACCACCTGCTTTCAGTTATTGGTGTTACAAAATCACATCTTCATTAATTGTGTATCAAAAAACTATAGATTAATTATTATTTTCATGCATTGGCCCCTTTTATCATGGAGAAAACAAAAAAGTGGAATTACAAGTCAAAGTTACAATAATACTAGATTTTATGATTGTTCATGTATTTGCTTTTACCAAATATCTGTATTTATTTCATACAGCTTTGAGTTACTATCTCGTATAGTAACTCTCACTGCAACTACAGGACTCCTGTTCACACTTCTTCCAAGGAAAGTGTAGTGGTAACAGACTCCCTAAGCTTTTATCTGGGACTTAGTCCCGCTTTCATTTTTGAAGGACAGCATTGGGGGTATAGGATTCTCGGTTGATTTGTTTCCTTCAGCACTTCAAATTTATCAACTCACTGCCTTCTGACTTCCAAGATTTCTGATGAGAAATATGCTGATAATCTTTTTAACAATAGCTTGCACATGACTAGCTGCCTTTCTCTTGCTACTTTAAAGTTCTTTCTTTGTCTTTGGATCTTGACAGTGTCATTCTATTTATTTATTTATTTAATTAAGCTAGTTAAATTAAGCTAGCTTAATTAAGCTAGTTAAAATAGACTGGAGTATTGATTTCAGAAGTCAAATTCAGTGATTCATCACTTATATATAACACCAAGTGCTCATCCCAACAGGTGCCCAGTTAGTCCATCCCCCAATTCCCCTGCCATCCAGCAATCCTCAGTTTGTTCTCTGCATTTAAAAGTCTTTTATGGTTTGTCCCCCTCTCTGTTTTTATGTTATTTTTCCTTCCTTTTCCCTATGTTCATCTGTTGTGTTTCTTAAATTCCACGTATTAGTGAAATCATACATTTCTTTCTCTGAATGACTTATTTTGTTTGGCATAAAACACTCTAGTTCCATCCATGTTGCTGCAAATGGCAAGATTGCATTCTTTTTGGTTACCACGTGGTATTCCACTGTGTGTGTGTGTGTGTGTGTGTGTGTGTGTGTGTGTGTATCTATTCATCACATTTGAGCTTTCTCCATAATTTGGCTATTGTTCATAGTGCCACTATAAACACTGGGGTTCATGTGCCCTTCGAATCAGCATTTTTGTATACTTTGGATAAACACCTAGTAACACAATTGCTGGGTCATAGGGTAGTTCTATTTTTGACAGTAGCCGTATTGTTTTCCAGAGTGGCTATACCAGTTTGCATTCCCACCAACAGTGCAAGAGGGCTCCCCTTTCTCCACATCCTTGCCAACATCTGCTGTTTCCTGAGTTGTTAATTTTAGCCATTATGACAGGTGTGAGGTGGTATCTCAATGTGGTTTTGACTTGTATTTCCCTGATAATGAGTGATGCTGAGAATATTTTCATGTGTCTGTTTGTCATCTGGATGTCTTATTTGGGAGAGTGTCTATTCATGTCTTCTGCCCATTTCTTCACTGGATTATTTGTTTTTCAGGTGTTGAGTTTAATAAGTTCTTTACAGATTTTAGATACTAACCCTTTATCTGATATGTCATTTGAAAATATCTTTTCCCATCCCATCAGTTGTCTTTTAGCTTGTTGATTGTTTCCTTTGCAGTATAGAAGATTTTTATCTTGATGAGGTGCCAATAGTTCATTTTTGTTTTATTTCCCTTGCATCCAGAGACATGTGTAGTAAGAAGTTGCTGCGGCCAAGGTCAGAGAGGTTGCTTCCTGTTTTCTCCTCCAGGATTTTGATGGTTTCCTGTCTCATATTTAGGTATTCCATCCATTTTGATCTTATTTTTGCATATGGTGTAAGGAAGTGGTCCAGTTTCATTCTTTTTCATGTCTCTGTCCAGTATTCTCAACACCATTTGCTGAAGAGACTCTCTTTTTTCCATCGGATACTCTTTCCTGCTTTGTTGAAGATTAATTGGCCATACATTTGTGGGTCCATTTCTGGGTTCTCTATTCTGTTCTATTGATCCATGTGCCTGTTTTGTGCCAGCACTACGCTGTCTTGGTGATTACATCTTTGTAATACAGCTTGAACTCAGGAATTGTGATGCCTCCAGCTTCGGTTTTCTATTTCAACATTACTTTTGCTATTCAGGGTCTTTTCTGGTTCCATGCAAATTTTAGGATTTTTTGTTCTAGCTCTTGAAGAATGCTGGTGTTATTTTGATTGGGATTGCATTGAATGTATAGATTGCATTGGGTAGTACTGACATTTTAACAATATTTTTCTTCCAATCCATGATCATGGAATTCTTTCCATTTCTATGTGTCCTCCTCACTTTCTTTCATAAGCTTTGTGTATTTTTCAGCGTACAGATCTTTTACCTCTTTGGTTAGGTTTATTCTAAGATATCTTATAGTTTTTGGTACAATTGCAAATGGGATTGATTCCTTAATTTCTCTTTTTGCTGCTTCATCACTGGTATATAGAAATGCAACTGATTTCTGTACATTGACTTTAAATCCTGTGACTTTGTTGAAGTTACATACCAGTTCTGCAGTTTTTTCCACTAGAGTATCATGTCATCTGTGAAGAATGAAAGTTTGACTTCTTTGCCAATTTTGATGCCTTCTATTTCTTTTTGCTGTCTGATTGCTGAGGCTAGGACTTCCAGTACTATGTTGAACAACAGTGGTGAGAATGGACATCACTCTCACTTTCCTGACTTTAGGGGGAAAGCTCTGTTTTTTCCCATTGAGGATGATATTAGCTATGGGCTTTTTTCATGTATGGCTTTTATGATGTTAAGGTAAGTTTCTTCTATCCCTACTTCCTTGAGGATTTTTATCAAGAAAGGCTGCTGTATTTTGTCCAATGCTTTTTCCACATCTATTGACAGGATCATATGGTTCTTATTCTTTCTTTTATTAATGTTGTGTATCATATTGGTTGATTTACAAATATTGAACCACCCTGCATCCCAGGAATAAATCCCACTTGATCACGGTGAATAATTCTTTTAATGTATGTTGAATTCAATATTCTAGTATCTCAAGAAGCAAGAAACGTCTCAAATACACAACCTAACCTTACACCCAAAGGAGCTAGAAAAGAAACAGAAAGTAAAACACAAAGCCAGCAGAATAAAGGAAATAATAAAGATTAGAGCATAAATAAATGATATACAAACAAAAAAGGCAAAAGAACAGATCAATGAAACTAAAAGCTGATTTTTTAAAGAATAAATAAAATTTATAAACCCGTAGCCACACTTCTCAAAAAGAAAAGATAGAGGACTCAAATAGATAAAATCACAAATGAAAGAGGAGAGACCACAACCAACTCCACAGAAATACAAACAATTATAAGAGAATACTATGAAAAATTATGTGCCAACAAACTGGGAAATCTGAAAGAAATGGACAAATTCCCATAAACTCACACACTACCAAAACTCAAACAGGAGGAAATAGAAATTTGAACAGGCCATTACCAGCAAAGAAATTGAATCAGTAATCAAAAATCTCCCAGCAAATGAGTCCTGGGCCAGATGGTTTCCCAGAGAAATTCTACCAAACATTTAAAAAAGAGTTAATGCTTATTCTCCAACTATTCCAAAAAATAGAAATGGAAGGAAAGCTTCCAAACACATTCTATGAGGCCAGCATTACCTTGATTCCAAAACCAAAGACCCCAGTTAAAAAGGAGAATTGCAAGCCAATATCCCCTATGAACCCGAATGCAAAAATTGACAGTGTCATACTAATATGTCCTATATGTCTCTAAGTTTATTCTATTTGGGATTTAATGATATTCTTAAAGGTATATATTCATGTATTTCATCAGATTTTGGATTTTGTGGTTATTATTTCTTCAGATAATTTCTCTGACCCTTTCTCTTTTCTCTTTTGGAACTCCCACAATGCATGTTGTCCCACTCGAGGGTGTCCCACGGCTCCCTTAGGCTGTGTTCCTTTTCCTCAATCTTTTTTCTTCCTAAATTATTATATCTTTCACAACATTTTCGTCTGACCACTCAAATTTGTTTTTAAATACTGTAGTACATTTTTTATTTCAATTGTTGTACTCTTCGGCTCCAGAATTTAGTTTGGGTTCCTTTTGTGTTTTCTATCTCCTTATTGATATTTCCTTATTGATATTTGATATCAATATTGAAATATCCTTATTGATATTTCCATTTTGTTCATACATTGTTCTCTTGGCTTTGTTCACATCCTCTGGTAGCTCTAGAGCATCCTTAAGACAGTTTTACACAAGTCTTTTTCTAGTAAGATCACCATGTGATCTTTCTCAATGATGTTTTTGTTGACTTATTTTTTTTCTTTTGAATGGGCCATATTTTTCCGTTTCTTTGTATGTCTCATGATTTTTGTTGAAAACTGGATATTTTAATCTTATAATATGGTACGTCTTGAAATCAAGATTCTTTCCTTTCCCCTGGGTTTTATGGAGTTTTGCTTTTTTTTTTTTTTTTTTTTTTTTGAGAGAGAGAGTGAGAGAACAAGGGCACAAGTGAGTAAGTGGCAGAGAGAGAGAGAGAATCCCCCGAGGGGCAGAGAGAGACAGAGAGAGACAGAGACAGAGAGAGAGAGAGAGAGAGACGCGGAGCTCACCTGAAGCAGGGCTCATGTTTTTTCACCCAAAGCAGGGCTCAAGCTCACCTGATGTGGAATTCGAACTCACCACCCATGGGATCATGACCTGAGCCAAAGTCTGATGCTAGATGACTGAGCCACCCAGGCGTCCCTGCTCTTTTTTTTTTTTAAACTGTTGTAGTGTGGCTCTATGCCAAAGATCAGCCTAAGGCATATATTTAAAATTTTATTAGGTATTCTTTTAGCATGTGCTTTTTCTTAGATACGTACAGTGACTTTTTAAATTCTACCATTTATGCAATTATTTTTGCCCTAGTCTTTAAATGTCTGGTTCCCAAACAGGAAAAAATTGAAAAATAAATGGAAAATAACAAGGCTTTGGTTTCTTAAATCCCTAGGCAGAGGGAGTTGCAACAATAATGAGCCCACCTCTCCATCGGCACCCCCACAATCAGAAGCCACAATCAGTGACCAGAATACAGGTCCTTGATATTTGAAGAACAAGGTCCTTGTTGTCCATTCTGGCTTCAACAAGTCACTTGCAAGATACTCCAGGAATGAAGCTATGACCACCTGTTTGGGGACTGAGGGTTGGGAGGGTGGTGGTAACAGGTAGCCACCACCACCTCCAAAGCTGAAATTGACTAAAATTACCCGTGATTCCCATGGAAGCTGGAAGCCTTCAGACAGACATCAGTGGTCAGGTTGTAAGGTAATATCCTAGATGGTTTTAGTTGGAATTTCCCTAATGACCAGCTATGTTTTATGTACCTATAGTCCATCCATATACTTTCTTTGTAAAGTATCTAATCTTTTGCCAATTGTTTTAAGTTTATTTATTTAAGTAACCTGTAGATCCAATGTTGGGGACTTAACTCATGACCCCAAGATGGAGAGTTACACGCTCCTCTGACTGAGCCAGCCAGGCTCCCCCAAATCTTTTGCCAGGTTTTAAAATTGTGTTGTTTTCTTCTTGTTGAGTTTTGAGTACTCTGGATATAAGTTTCTTACTAGATACAAGCTTTATACATGTTTATCACAGTCTATGTCTTCACTTTCTATTTCCTTAATGGTGTGTTTTGACAAGCAGAAGTTTTTCATCTCAATGAAGTTTTATTTATCAATTTGTCTTTTTATGAACAGTTCTTACAGTGTCTATCTAAGCAATTGTTGCTCAACATAAGGTCACAAGGGCTTTTCCCCCTATGTTTTCTTGTAAAGATTTACAGTTTAGGCTTTGCATTTAGGTTTATGACTAATTTGTAGTTAATTTTTGTATATGGTACACAAGATGAATCAAAGCTCATTGTTTTGCCTATGAATACTGAATGTTCAAACAATATTTGTTATACAAAAAAAAAAAGACCACCATTTATCCACTGAATTGCCTTTGCACTTTGTTGAAAATCAATTGTCTGTATCTGAATGGGTCTATTTCTAGACTCTATTCTGTTCTATTGATTTGTGTCTATCTTTATGACAATATTCCACTGCCTGGATTACTATAGCTTTATAATAAGTTTTAAATCCAAAGGTGCTGTTTATTTTCAAAAACTTTTTTCTAGGTCCTTTGCATTTCCAAATGAACATTAGAACTAGTTAATCATTCTGACAAAACCTATGTTAGGATATTACTGACGCTGCCTCTGAATCTATATAGGTCAATGTGAGAAGAACTGACATCTTAACAATATTGAATCCTCTAACTCAAGAGGACAGTATGTCTCTACACTTCTTAAAATCTATTAAAAATTTTCTATACAATGTTTTGTAGTTTTACTACATAGATTTTTTATATATTTTTGTCAAATTTACCCACCAGGTATTTCATATTTTAAGATGCCATAAGAAGTGTTATTTTTCAGCTTCATTGCATAATTTTTATTGCCAGTATATTTTTAGCTCTGTGAGTTATTTTTGTATTTATTTTTTGTACCTTTCATCAAATTTTCTACATAAACAATCATGTTGTCTACAAATTAAGACAATTTAAATTCTTGCTTTCCAATTTAGATGTCTTCTTTCATTTTCTTGCCTTATTGCACTGCCTAGCACCTCCAGTACTCTGTTGAATGGAAATTGTGAAAGTGGACAACCTTCATTGTTCTTGAGGAGAAGCATTCAGTTTTCCACCATTAACTGTGGTATTGTCTTACTTCCCTTTATCAAACTGAAGAAAGCCTCTCTTTCCTTGTGTGGTGGGGTTTATTTATTAGGAATTCTTCCTAGGTTTTATCAATTGAATTTGTTGAATCCTTCAAAATTATGTATTTTTTTCTTTTTTTGTTTATTAATATAGTGAAATGTGTTTAAAAATCTTCAAATGTTAAAATCACTTTTCATACCTGGGACAAACAGTATTTGGTAGTGATGCATTATACTTCTTATATATTATTGAATTTGGTTTGCTAAAATCAAACAAGTCATTATGTCGTCACATTCCTAAATGTTTTCTTCTGCAGTGTTAATTCCATCCAATGTATTTTTCATCCACCTAAGTTTTGTATATGTTTTAAATCTTTAGGTCACTACTTAACATGTTTAAACTTTCTCTCAGTTCACATCATCTGTGTTACTTACACATCAGTTTTTATTGATTTTTTTTTCCTCATTATGGGTCATGTTCTGGACCTTATGTGAGCTCCAGTAATAGTTCCCTCTGTTTCTTTTGAGTAATTCTTTTCCCTTCTTCACGCAATTTCTTACATAGATGTCCCAGACTCCCAGTCCCAACAGCTCAACTTAGGGAGGTCATGAGGCCACCCAGTTGGGCTTCTCCTCCTTGTACTGCCATCTCAACATTCACTCTTAGCAGTTAGCTAGGCTAATCTATTCACTCCACTGCCTTACTTTCTTCTCTCTCACAGGGATGTCTTATTCCACCTGTTGCCAATGTTTAAAAATTGTTGTTTAATATATTTTGTCTTATATTTTTAGTCACTTAAGATGGGTGGGTAAATTCAGTCTCTGTTGCTTCATCTTAGCTGATAGTATAAGTCTCATTATGGATGAATGTTAACCTTACTTTCAGCCACCCTAGAAACTTTTTCATTTTTAACGTATATAGGTAATTTGCATTTTTCTATGCAAGTAGTCATATCATTTGAAAAAATAATGACAATTTAATATCCTGTTTTCCCATATTTGTATCTTCTTTTTCTTTTTCTTTTTCATTGTATCCCCTAGAATTCCAAAGTGCTATTTTAAAAATATGCTGATTTTAAGATAAATAGCTTCTACTGTTTCACCACTAAATATGTTATTTCTAGTTGGTTTTAGCATATGATCTTTAGCATGATTTTTATAATGAATATGAGCAAATGTCATTACATACTTATTTTTGCAACTGTTGAGATAATTGTTTTGTTTTTTGACTTCAATTTGTTAATGTGGTGAATTGCATTAATGGGTTTTCTAATATTAAATCAACTTGGTCATGAGCATTAGGTTTTTAAATAAATTCTGGGCTTATTTTGACAATATTTTGTTTAGCATTTTTTCTTTTAAGTTTGTGGGTAATTTTGGCCTGCAATTTTCTTTTCTCATTCTTTTTGTCATATTTTGGTAACAAGGAGTTTTGGCCTTATAAATTGCATTAGAAGTATTTTCTCTTTATCTAATCTCCAGAAGAGTTTTTAATTAGAATTATCTTTACCTTGACAGTTTAATAAAACTTAATCCTAAAACTATTCTGGCCTAATCTTTTCTTAACAGGAATCTTTTATTAATCTTTTCTTAAGTGAGCAGGTACATAACTATTCATTCAATTTACTTAATGATTATACTGTTATTCAGGCTTTCTATTTATTCTGAAGTGAGTGTGGCTAAATTATATACTTCTAAGATATTGTCTAAGTTCTCAAATTTATTAATGAATAGCTTCTCTTAGTATTATCTTTTTAAAAACTTTTTTCTTTGTATTCATGCCTTAAGTTTATATTGATCACTCTGTCATAAAATGTTTTAATTCAATTAGTTTTTTAAAAGACACGGATTTAAACACCATTGATTTTTTTCTATTGTATTGTTTCTATTTAAGAAACATTTGATCTTGCATTTCTCACTTTTCACCTTTCACTCTGATTTTGTTCTTTCCTTTACTCTTTTAATAAGTTGGATATTTAACTCATTATTATTTTTCAGAATTTCTTATTTTCTAATAAATACACTTTCTGATATATAGTTCTCTTTAAGCTTGCTATTTTTATATCCAGTGAGATTTATAACATAGGCAACGTTTTCAGTATCATCCAGGTCAAAGTATTTTAATTTTCATTGTAATTCCTTCTTTGAATATTGAATTATTTGGAAATGTGTGTTGTAAGTTCCAAATAAATGGAAAGGATATTTATTTTTATTGAATTATACGTTACTTTAAAATTATTTTTATGACCCACCCCCACTTGTGTTCTGTCTCTCTCTGTCCATCAAAAATAAATAAATGTAAAATTTTTAAATTATTTTTATGATGTCACTTCCTTGAAATTTATTGTATCTTGTTTATGACTTAGTATTTTTCATTTTTATAATGCTTTTGTGTGTAAGGATAATGTATAATCTATACTTTCCAAAATAAAGTTCTAGGTATGTTATTGTGTTGCTTAAATCTCCTAAATCCCCACTAATTGCTTTTTTCCTTATCTTTCAATTTCTGTGAAACATTGAAATCCCCCAACTATTTCATTAATTAGTCCATTTTTACTGTAGTTCTGTCAGCTCATGCTTTGTGCAGGTGCATACAAGTTTAGAATTGATATATCTTTCAGAGAATTGACTTTTTATCATTACAAGAGTAGTCTTTAGTCTTAGGAATGTGTCTTGGTAGATTTTACATGTATCCTCTATAAACCCTATATAGCTGGATTTAGATTCTGTGTTCATTGTGGCAGTCTCCACATCTGAATGGAGGTTTCAGGGTCACTACATTTTTTATTCAGATTTATTTATACTTTTATTTTGGATTTTTTAGCAATTTTAATATTTTTGTAACATGCACACTAGAAAAACTTAAACATTTTAAACAATTTAAATATTCCTCGCTTGGATGTGGGGAAATGGGAACCCTCTTGCACTATTGGAGGGAATGCAAACTGGTGCAGCTGCTCTGGAAAACAGTGTGGAGGTTCCTCAGAAAATTAAAAATAGACCTACCCTATGACCGAGCAATAGCACTGCTAGGAATTTACCCAAGGGATACAGGAGTGCTGATACATAGGGGCGCTTGTACTCCAATGTTTATAGCAGCACTTTCAACAATAGCCAAATTATGGAAAGAGCCTAAATGTCCATCAACTGATGAATAGATAAAGAAACTGTGGTTTATATAAACAATGGAATGCTACGTGGCAATGAGAAAGAATGAAATATGGCCTTTTGTAGCAATGTAGATGGAACTGGAGAGTATTATGCTAAGTGAAAGAAGTCATACAGAGAAAGACAAACACCGTATGTTTTCACTCTTATGTGGATCCTGAGAAACTTAACAGAATACCATGGAGGAAGGGAAGGAAAAAAAAAAGAGGTTAGAGAGCCAAAACATAAGAGACTCTTAAAAACTGGGAACAAACTGAAGGTTGATGGGGGGTGGGAGGGAGGAGGGTGCATGATGGGTATTGAGTAGGGCACCTGTTGGGATGAGCACTGGATGTTGTATGGAAACCAATTTGACAGTAAATTTCATATTAAAAAATATAAATTAAATAAATAAAATTAAATAAATAATAAATAAATAAATATTCCTCACTTACCCAGGAAAATAAAAGGTTTTCTAAAGGAAGTATAGTCGATACACAACATTACATTAGTTTCAGGTGTGTATCATAGTGATTCAGCAACTATATATGCTATGCTGTGCTCATCACAAGTACAGCTGCCATCTTATTTTGAGTTTTCTGTTTTTCTTGATTTTTCTGATTCTTTTTTTCCCTTTTATTAATTGAGGTGTGTGTGTGCTCTTATGACATGTTTAACACTCTGCTGCTAGAAGGTAAGAGTGTAGTATGTTTTGGATGCTATGTATGTCTATTTCTATTCTCTTAGCATTATGTAAGAAATTTTAGTATACTGTGGTAAACAGAATAACAACACCTCAAAAAACTGTGTATATTCCAATCTCTGAGACCTGTGAACATTTTACTTCAGAGAATGTGATTGTGGTTACAGTCCTTGAGATGATGCATCATTCAGGTGGGTCCAACCTGATTAATTATTCCTCAAGAGCAAAGAAGCTTACAGGTTATGACCAGGGGAGATGTGACTACATGAGAATGATTAGACAGAAGCAATTGTATTTAGTTTTAAAACAGACAAAGGCGGCTGTGAGTCAGGAATATGTGCAGCCTCTAAAAACTACAAGAATTAAGGAAATAAATTGTCTTTTAGAGACTCCAGAAAGGAATGCAGTGCCACCAGCTCACGGACTTCATTCCAGCCAGAACTTTGTGAGACTTCTAACCACTACATTTGTAAATAATTTGTTACAACAGCAACAGAAATCTAACCTACACACTTAACAAGATATGAAGTTACTTAGTAGCAGATGATATCAGCAAGATGGCAGACTAAAATGCTCTAGGGCTCCACTCTCCCACAGAAACACCAAATAGCCAACAATATATGGAATGAAATAGTTTTGGGAAAGTGTTAGAACCACTTAAGAAGTTGCATTAGCCAAGTAAATTCTTAACTTGAAAGAAAAAGCCACATTTAAATCATCAGGAAATTTTATAGTATGTTTGCCTATTCCTAGTCCCACATCTTCCCCAGCACAGCACCATGTGATTGGGAGGAAGTGTTGCAATTTCTAATTCCTCCCTCAGGATAGAAGGAAAGCAATGGAATTTACTTGCCTGGGGGCTACCCAAGATACCTGCTTGTGTCTTGCCTTACTCAAAAGAGCTGACAGGAATGGTGCCATAGTTGAATGTCAAGATTGGAAGCTGCTGAAAGCAGTGGCAGATGCCACATTGTGTGAGAACTGCAGGGGGCCTACAGACACATGGATGCCTGGGAGGAAGAATTACAAGCAGAGGAATGCATTAGAAATACAAGACCTTGACAGGAAGCAGGGGTGAGATTCTTAATGAAATTAAAACATTTAATGTTAGCTGTGTACAGGAAACTGGAAAAAATACACAGGGTCAAGAAGATACATCCTCATAAAATCTTTGAAAGGCCTCCAAGTCTCCACACTCTGCTGATTAGTTAGAATAGAGCCAGTCTTCAAAGACTGGGAGAAGTGGCAGTTTTTCCTAATACCTAATTTTCAACACAAGTTCACAAGTCATACAAACAAATGGTAAACAAACAAAAGAAATAACAAAACAAAATAAAACCAAACAACTGACTCCTTAGAAGAAAACAAGTATATCTAAAGAACTCAACTGTAATGATTTCTGACTTACTTGACACAGATTTTAAAACAACTGTCTTAAATATGCTCAGGCATACTCAAACAGACCTGAGGACAGGTCACGTGAAAATATCGAGCCTGAAGAGCAAAAAAAGAAAAAAGAGAAAAAGAAAAGAAGAAGAAAAAGCAGACATGAATAGAGGACAAGGGCTTATGACACCATCAAGCCATCTAATATAAACATGGGAATCCTAAAGAAAATAAAGGGGAAGAGAGCTTAGTGGAAAAAATAATGGCTGAAAACATCCCAAACTTGAGGAAAGAAATGGATCTATATATAAAAGAAGCTTAATAAACTCCAAGTAAGATAAACCAAATAAATTCACCCTGAGATACATTAGAATCAAGCTGTTAAAAGTCAAAGACAAAGACAGTCTTGAAAACAGTAAGGAAAAAGTGATTCAACACATACAAGGGATCTTCAATATATTGTCAGTGGATTTCTCAGAAGACATTCAGGCTTAAAGTCAGGTGAATAGTGTATTCAAAATGCTGAGAAGTAACATCACCAAGATAGTTGAGTAGGTGGAGTAGGACACCACACAAAGAACACCAATTAGGCAACTATCTATGAACAAAAATAGCTCCGGAAGAGCTTGGGGGTCCATTTGAGAACTTTAGCAACACAGTGGAGTAAAAGACCTGAGAATAACCCCACAGGAGGGTAGCAAAAACAGTTTCATTTTGCCTGTGTCATCCTACCCTGCTGGCTAGCACTGCTCAGCACCGAGAGGAAAATCCCTGATCTGAAGAGCTCCCCTCACTAGCAAAATGAGAGCAGAGTGAGCCTCAAGTTTCCCCAGGTATCGGGGTCTCTGCCCAAAGGACCTGCTCAATTTTCACCCCACCCAGAGACCAAAATAACTGACACATGTAGAGACAGCTAGAAACAAGGAAGAAGGACAAGGGCTACAAATCTCGGACACGTGACAAGAGTGACCACCGTTCCCAGTGGCTTGTTCAGAAGCCAGCAGCCTTCTGATGAGGACTAAGAACTCTTGCAGATGCCAGACCCCTGCAGTTCTCATCACTGAGGACCTCGTCATGAATGCCAGTGGACTACCTTGCAGATAATTCCAACAGTTTTTTTCCCCTGAGGAAACCAGTGGGCAGCACAGCCACCCCAGATCCCCTACAGCTTTCACTGCTGAGGTCCCCACATGTTTTCATGTTCACAGACACCAGCTGCCTCAGTGTCTCCCCTCAATTTTCTCCCCACACCAGCTATCCCAGCCAGAGCCACTGTGGATTCCCTGGGCCTGGGATCTGTACCAGCAGCCAGCTCTAGCCTCTGTGGCTGCAGATGCATGATGATAGCCTAAGCACAGTGGCCAACTGCAACCACTGTGTTCATACCTGCAGTTAGCCCTACAGATGCATGAGTGTATGATGACAGCCCAGGCCCCCACAGCTGCTAGTGCACCTAGATCTAGCCCAACTTTTGTCATCACCCTCCACTATTGTGCACATTCCCACAGCAAGCCCTTACAGTTGCATGAGTGTATGCCAGCAGCCAAGGCCCCCACAGCTGTTGGGGGCTCAGATATTGCCCCAACTTCCATAACTGGCTGGCACTGTGACAGCCATGCACCTGCATGCTGCCACCCCCAAGTCCTGTCACTAGTATTCACTATTATGGACACACCAATAAATAACCTTTGCATCCACGCATCTGCACATTGCAGGACTTGATGCCTGTCATTGGCCTCTACTCTTGTGCACAAGCCTGTAGGTAGCCTCAGCAGTCACACAAGTGCACATCAATAGCCAAGGTCTCCACAGCTACTCATTAACCAAGATCTAACCCTGACTCCTGTGGGAGCCCACCACTGCTGTGCACACACTTGCAGCTAGCACCGGTAGCCCTGCACTTGTTTATCTTGGGCCTCTATAGCCATGTGTGTGCCACGTGTGTGCCACAACTAGCCCCTGAAGAAAATAGAGTGCATACCAACAGCCCAAGCATCTACAGCTGCTTGTGCACCTAGATATGGCCCTGACTCCTGTCATTGGCCTGCACTGCTGCTCACACTTACGTGCAGCTGCCCTTCCTTGATGCAGATTCCAACTCCTGTCACAGCCCCCACCCCCAACTGTTGTGTGAATGTCCAAAGCTAGCCCCTGCAGCCTCAAGAGTATATACCACAGGCCAAGAGGCACACAGCTGCTCATGCATTGGTTGCTGGTTCCAGTACCTGTCTCAGTCCTGCACCACTGCATGCACAAGCAACTAGCCCCTATAGCCAGTAATCTGCATACCACTGGCTCCAACTCCTACCACCATCTTCTACAGCCATGTGCATGCCTGCAGATTGTTCCTGCAGCCATGAAAAAAATTCATCAATAGCCAAATCCTCTACAGTTGCTAGGGCACCCAGAAACATCACTGATTTCTGTTACTGGCTTATACTACCATGTATGCCTATATCTATCCCCCACAGAAGAACACCTATATGTCTCCAGACCCAACTCCCTTCACCCATCACCATTGCTGTGTATGCACCTGTGGCATGTCCCTGAAGCCACACAAGTACACAATGACAACCTGAAAGCATGTAACTGCTCATGCATCTGACAACAGCCCCAGTCCTGCCACTGGAACAGATTCACTAGACTATTAGATGCATGAAATACAAAAGACAAATCAACTGACCTTCACTATGGCACTTGTAACACCATCTCCCAATATCTTCACAGACAGAGTAAGATAAATAGAATTTAGATTCTAGAATACATTGCTGGATCAATAAAAGTTTGAACAAGTGTACCGAATAGGTGGTTGATGTCTAGCTGAATTCATACTTCCAGTGATTTTTTAATGTGAAATTTATTGTCAAATTGGTTTCCATACAACACCCAGTACTCATACCAACAGGAGCCCTCCTCAATACCCATCACCTACCCTCGCCTCCCTTCACCCCCCATAAACCCTTAGTTTGTTCTCAGTTTTTAAGAGTCTCTTATGTTTTGGCTCCCTCCCTCTCTAACCTTTTTTTTCTCCTTCCCCTCCCCCATGGTCTTCTGTTAAGTTTCTCAGGATCCACATAAGAGTGAAAATATATGGTATCTGTCTTTCTCTCTATGACTTATTTCACTTAGAATAGACTCTCCATTTCCATCCACATTGCTACCAAAGGCCGTATTTCATTCTTTCTCATTGCCACATAGCATTCCATTGTGTGTGTAAACGACAATTTCTTTATCTATTCATCAGTTGATGGACATTTAGGCTCTTTCCATAATTTGGCTATTGTTGGCCATCTGGATGTCTTCATTATAGAAGTGTCTATTCATGTTTTCTGCCTGTTTCTTCACTAGATTATTTGTTTTTCAGGTGTGGAGTTTGGTGAGCTCTTTATAGATTTTGGATACTAGCCCTTTGTCCAATATGTCATTTGCAAATATCTTTACCCATTCTGTTGGTTGCCTTTTAGTTTTGTTGATTGTTTCCTTTTCAGTGCAGAAGCTTTTTATCTTCATGAGGTCCCAATAGTTCATTTTTGCTTTTAATTTCCTTGCCTTTGGGAATGTGTCAAGTAAGAAATTGCTGTGGCTGAGGTCAGAGAGGTCTTTTCCTGCTTTCTCTTCTAGGGTTTTGATGGTTTCCTGTCTCACATTCAGGTCCTTTATCCATTTTGAGTTTATTTTTGTGAATGGTGTGAGAAAGTGGTCTAGTTTCATCCTTCTGCATGTTGCTGTCCTGTTCTCCACCACCATTTGTTAAAGAGACTGCCTTTTTTCCATTGGATATTCTCTCCTGCTTTGTCAAAGAGTAGTTGGCCATACTTTTGTGAGTCTAATGCTGGGCTTGCCATTCTATCCCATTGGTCTATGTGTCTGTTTTTGTGCCAATACCATGCTGTCTTGATGATTACAGTTTTGTAGTAGAGGCTAAAGTCTGGGATTGTGATGCCTCCTGCTTTGGTCTTCTTCAAAATTACTTTGGCTATTTGGGGCCTTTTGTGGTTCCATATGAATTTTAGGATTGCTTGATCTAGTTTCGAGAGGAATGCTGGTGCAATTTTGATTGGGATTGCACTGAATGCGTAGATAGCTTTGGGTAGTATTGACATTTTGACGATAATTATTCTTCCAACCCATGATCATGGAATGTTTTTCCATTTCTTTATATCTTCTTCAATTTCCTTCATAAGCTTTCTATAGCTTACAGCATACAGATATTTTATATTTTTGGTTAGGTTTATTCCTAGGTATTTTATGCTTCTTGGTGCAATTGGGAATGGGATCAGTTTCTTTATTTGTCTTTCTGTTGCTTCATTGTTAGTGTATAAGAATGCAACTGATTTCTGTACATTGATTTTGTATCCTGCAACTTTGCTGAATTCATGTATCAGGTCTAGCAGACTTTTGGTGGAGTCTATCAGGTTTTCCATGTTTAATATCATGTCATCTGCAAAAGTGAAAGCTTGACTTCATCTTTGCCAATTTTGATGCCTTTGATTTCCTTTTGTTGTCTGATTGCTGATGCTAGAACTTCCAACACTATGTTAAACAACAGTGGTGAGAGTGGACATCCCTGTCGTGTTCCTGATCTCAGGGAAAAAGCTCTCAGTTTTTCCCCATTGAGGATGATGTTAGCTGTGGGCTTTTCATAAATGGCTTTTATGATCTTTAAGTATGTTCCTTCTATCCCGACTTTCTCGAGGATTTTTATTAAGAAAAGTTGCTGAATTTTGCCAAAGGCCTTTTCTGCATCGATTGACAGGATCATATGGTTCTTCTCTTTTCTTTTATTAATATGATGTATCACGTTGATTGATTTGCGAATGTTGAACCAGACGTGCAGCCCAGGAATGAATCCCACTTGATCATGGTGAATAATTCTTGTTATATGCTGTTGAATTCGATTTGCTAGTATCTTATTGAGAATTTTTGCATCCATATTCATCAAAGATATTGGCCTGTAGTTCTCTTTTTTTGCTGGGTCTCTGTCTGGTTTAGGAATCAAAATAATGCTGGCTTCATGGAATGTGCCTGGAAATTTTCCTTCCCTTCCTATTTTTTAGAACAGCTTGAGAAGGATAGGTATTATCTCTGCTTTAAATGTCTCGTAGCATTCCCCTGGGAAGCCATCTGGTCTTGGACTCTTATATGTTGGGAGATTTTTGATAACTGATTCAATTTCTTCACTGGTTACGGGTCTGTTCAAGTTTTATATTTCTTTCTGTTTGAGTTTTGGAAGTGTGTGGGTGCTTAGGAATTTGTCCATTTCTTCCACGTTGTCCAGTTTGTTGGCATATAATTTTTCATAGTATTCCATGGTAATTGCTTGTATTTCTGAGGGATTGGTTGTAATAATTCCACTTTCATTCATGATTTTATCTATTTGGGTCATCTCCCTTTTCTTTTGAGAAGCCTGGCTAGAGGTTTATCAATTTTGTTTATTTTTTCAAAAAAACAACTCTTGGTTTCCCTGATCTTCTCTACAGATTTTTCTAGATTCTATATTGTTTATTTCTGCTCTGATCTTTATTATTTCTCTTCTTCTGCTGGGTTTGGGGTGTCTTTGCTATTTTGCTTCTATTTCCTTTAGGTGTGCTGTTAGATTTTTTATTGGGGATTTTCTTCTTTCTTGAGATAGGCCTGGATTGCAATGTATTTTCCTCTCAGGACTGCCTTCACTGCGTCCCAAAGCGTTTGGATTGTTGTATTTTCATCTTCATTTGTTTCCATATATTTTTAAATTTCTTCTCTAATCTCCTGGTTGACCCATTCATTCTTTACTAGGGTGTTCTTTAACCTCCATGCTTTGGGAGGTTTTCCAGAATTTTTCCTGTGGTTGATTTCAAGCTTCATAGCATTGTGGTCTGAAAGTATGCATGGTATGATTTCAATTCTTGTATACTTATGAAGGGCTGTTTTGTGACCCAGTATATGATCTATCCTGGAGAATGTTCCATGTGCACTCGAGAAGAAAGTATATTCTGTTGCTTTGGGATGCAGAGTTCTAAATATATGTATCAAGTCCACCTGATCCAGTGTATCATTCAGGGCCCTTGTTTCTTTATTGACCGTGTGTCTAGATGATCTATCCATCTCTGTAATTGGAGTGTTAAAGTCCCCTGCAATGACCACATTCTTATCAATAAGGTTGCTTAAGTTTGTGATTAACTGTTTTATATATTTGGGGGCTCCCATATTCTGCGCATAGACATTTATAATTGTTACCTCTTCCTGATGGGTAGACCCTATAAGTATTATATAATGCCCTTCTTCATCTCTTGTTATAGACTTTAATTTAAAGTCTAGTTTGTCTGATATGAGTATGGCTACTCCAGCTTTCTTTTGGCTTCCAGTAGCATGATAAATAGTTCTCCATCCCCTCACTCTCAATCTAAAGGTGTCCTCAGGTCTAAAATGAGTCTCTTGTAGACAGCAAATAGATGGGTCTTGTTTTGTTTTGTTTTGTTTTATCCATTCTGATACCCTATGTCTTTTGGTTGGTGTATTTAGTCCATTTACATTCAGTGTTATTATAGAAAGATATGGGTTTAGAGTCATTGTAATGTCTGTAGGTTTCATGCTTGTAGTGATGTCTCTGGTACTTTGTGGTCCTTGCAACATTTCACTCACAGAATCCCCCTTAAGATCTCTCATAAGGCGGGTTTAGTGGTGATGAATTCCTTCAGTTTTTGTTTGTTTGGGAAGAACTTTATCTCTCTTATTCTGAATGACAGACTTGCTGGATAAAGAATTCTCAGCTGCATATTTTTTCTGCTCAGCACATTGAAGATTTCCTGGCATTTCTTTCTGGCCTAGATAGGTCTACCACTACTCTTATGGGTTTCCCTTTATATGTTAGAGCGTGTTTATCCCTAACTTCTTTCAGAATTTTGTCTTTATCCTTGTATTTTGCCAGTTTCAATATGATATATCATGCAGAAGATCGATTCAAGTTATGTCTGAAAACAGTTCTCTGTGCCTCTTGGATTTCAATGCCTTTTTCCTTCCCCATATCAGGGAAGTTCTCAGCTATGATTTCTTCAAGTACACCGTCAGCCCCTTTCTCTCTCTCTTCCTCTTCTGGAATTCCTATTATACGGGTATTGTTCTGTTTGATTGCATCACTGAGTTCTCTAATTCTCCCCTCATGCTCCTGGATTTTTTTATCTCTCTTTTTCTCAGCTTCTTCTTTTTCCATAATTTTATCTTCTAATTTGCCTATTCCCTCCTCTGCCTCTTCAATCCGAGCTGTGGTCATTTCCATTTTATTTTGCAACTCGTTTATTGCATTTTTTAGCTCCTCGTGACTAATTCTTATTTGCTTAATCTCTGCAGCAATAGATTCTCTGCTGTCTTCTATGCTTTTTTCAAGCCCAGCGACTAACTTTATGACTATTATTCTAAATTCTTTTTCCGTTAAATTGCCTGAATCCTTTTTGATGAATTCATTAACTGTCGCTACTTCCTGGAGTTTCTTTTGAGGAGAATTCTGTTTCGTCATTTTGCGTAGTCCCTGGGGTGGTGCAGAACTACAGGGCACTTCCACTGTGCTGTCTGGAGTAACTTGTGTTGGTGGGCGGGGCCACAGTCAGACTTGATGTCTCTCCCCAGCCCACAGCTGGGTCCATAGCCAGACTGGTGTGTACCTTACCTTTCCCTCTCCCAGGGGCAGGACTCACTGTGGAGTGGTGTGGCCCCCATCTGGGCTATTTGCACACTGCCAGACTTGTGGTGTTGTTTCAATGGGATCTGGCATATTAGCTAGGGTGGATCCACAAGGTGCACAGGGGCGGGAGGGGTAGGCTTAGCTCACTTTATCATCAGTGGTCCCCTGTGGGAGGGGCTCTGCAGCACCTGGAGGGAGGCAGACCCATCAGAGGGATGGATCCACAGAAGCACAGCATTGGGTGTTTGCACGGTGCAAGTAAGTTTGGTGACGGGAACTGGTTCCCTTTGGGATTACAGCTGGGGGATGGGAGAGGGCGATGGCGCTGGCCAGTGCGTTTGTTCCCCACCTAGCTGAGCTCTGTCTTCCAGGGCTCAATACCTCTCCCTCCTGGTGTCCTCTTGCCCCCCCACTCTCTGAGCATATCTGTTGACTTATAATATTCCAGATGTTAAGTCCCACTAGCTGTCAGAACTCACACAGTCTGGGCCTTCCACTCTTGCAAGCCAGACTCGGGGATTCTGTCTTGCCGGCCAGGCTGCCTCTCCACTGCCCCGGCTCCCTCCCACCAGTCCGTGTAGCATGCGTTGCCTCTCTGCCCTTCCTACCTTCTTCTGTGGGCCTCTTGTCTAGGCTTGGCTCTGGAGAGTCCGTTCTGCTAGTCTGGTGGTTTTCTGGGTTATTTAGGCATATATGGGTGGAATCTAAGTGATCAGCAGGACGAGGTGAGCCCACTGTCCTCCTACACTCATATCTTACTGGTACCTCCTCCAGTGATATTTGACAAGAACAAAAAACAAAAACTGCATGTGTTTACAGCCAGCACCTGCAGCTGGCCCATGCAGCTAAGCATATGCACACCACCTGCTGTGGCTGCCTTCACCACCTGCCCCAGTCCCTTGCCCCTGGACATAAGACATGAAGATTCAAGCAGGTCTCATACCCACCACGTATCCCCCATTAACTTACTACCAATGATTACACAGTTGTCAATGTTGTGGGCACCAGCTGCCAAAACTGATAAGACACTATGCCCCTCAGGCCCAGAGCCACCACTTGACCTCACACTTGCTGCCCTGTGCTACCATACCTGAGACCACAGCATGCTGTGTGCTCCCCTGCCATCATCCAGGGGTAAGCCTTTCCTACCAAAGTCAGTCCACAAAGACTAGAAAAGGTGACTGCTTCTTGATAATGCATAGAAACCTATGCAAGACTGCAGGGATCACGAAGAATCAGAAACATGTCATCACCAAATGTATACAATAAACTCAGTAACTGACCCCTAAAAAAAATGAGATCCACAAACTGCCTGATAAGAATTCAAAATAATTATTCTAAAAAAAGATAACAAGAAAACAGGGGGAAGATGGCGGCATACGAAGACACTGGGCTCACCCTGCTTCCTGCTGATCACTTAGATTCCACCTACACCTGCCTAAATAACCCAGAACACCACCAGAGGACTAGCAGAACAGAGTCTCTGGACCCAAGCGCAGACAAGAGGCCCATGGAAGAGGGTAGGAAGGGCGGCAAGGCGGTGCGCGCTACACAGAATGGCGGGAGGGAGCCAGGGCAGAGGGGCGGCCCGCCAGCCAAGCAGAGACACCGAGTCTGGCTTGCAAAAGGAGAGGGGCCAGATGCAGTGTGTTCAGACAGTGAGAGGGACTTAACATCTGGAAGGTTATAAGTTAACAGCTCTGCTCGGAGAGCGGGAAGGCTGGAGGAAAACAGGAGGGAGAGTTGCTGAGTCCCGGGATGACAGAGCTCAGTTTGGCGGGGAACAAAGGCACTCTCCAGTGCCATCTCCCTTGCCCATACCCCAGCCAAAATCCCAAAGGGAACCAGTTCCTGCCAGGGAACTTGCTTGCACTGCGCAAACACCCAACGCTGTGCTTCTGTGAAACCGCACTTCCGGCAGCAAGTCTGACTCCCTCCCGCTACCTCAGGGCCCCTGCCGAAGCAGATCACTGAAGGAGAAGTGAGCTGAGCCTGCCCCTCCCGCCGCCGTGCACCTTAACTATCCATCCCAGCTAATACACCAGATCCCCAGCACCACAAGCCTGGCAGTGTGCAGGTAGCCCAGACGGCCAGGCCACCTCACAGTGAATCCTGCCCCTAAGAGAGGGTAAGAGAAGGTACACACCAGTCTGAGTGTGGCTTCAGTGGTGGGCTGGGGGCAGACATCAGGTCTGACTGCGGCCCCACCCACCAACACATGTTATTCCAGACAGCACAGAAGTGCCCTGCAATTCTGCACCACTCCAGGAATGACTAAACAGAATAATTCCCCTGAAAAGAATCTCCAGGAAATAACAACAGCTAACGAACTGATCAAAAATGATTTAAACAATATAACAGAAAGTGAATTTAGAATAATAGTCATAAAATTAATCGCTGGGCTTGCAAATAGTATAGAGGACAGCAGAGAATCTATTGCTACAGAGATCAAGGGACTAAGGAATAGTCAGGAGGAGCTAAAAATGCAATAAACGAGTTGCAAAATAAAATGGAAATGACGACGGCTCGGATTGAAGAGGCAGAGGAGAGAATAGGTGAACTAGAAGATAAAATTATGGAAAAAGAGGAAGCTGAGAAAAAGAGAGATAAAAAAACCAGGAGTGTGAGGGGAAAATTAGAGAATTAAGTGATGCACTAAAGAGAAATAATATACGCATAATTGGTATTCCAGAGAAGGAAGAGAGAGGGAAAGGTGCTGAAGGTGTACTTGAAGAAATCATAGCTGAGAACTTCCCTGATCTGGGCAAGGAAAAAGGCATTGAAATCCAAGAGGCACAGAGAACTCCCTTCAGATGTAACTTGAATTAATCTTCTGTAGGACATATCATAGTGAAACTGGCAAAATACAATGATAAAGAGAAAATTCTGAAAGCAGAGAGGGATAAACGTGCTCTAACATATAAAGGGAGACCTATAAGACTCGTGACCAATCTCTCTTCTGAAACTTGGCAGGCCAGAAAGGAATGGCAGGAGATCTTCAATGTGATGAACAGGAAAAATATGCACCTGAGAATCCTTTATCCAGCAAGTCTGTCATTTAGAATAGAAGGAGAGATAAAGGTCTTTCCAAACAAAGAAAAACTGAAGGAATTCGTCACCACTAAACCAGCCCTACAAGAGATCCTAAAGGGGATCCTGTGAGACAAAGTACCAGAGATATCTCTACAAGCATGAAACCTACGGATATCACAATGACTCTAAACCCATATCTTTCTATAATAACACTGAATGTACATGGACTAAATACGCCAATCAAAAGACATAGGGTATCAGAATGGATAAAAAGACCCATCTGTTTGCTATCTACAAGAGACTCATTTTAGACCTGAGGACACCTTTAGATTGAGAGTGAGGGGATGGAGAACTATTTATCATGCCACTGGAAGTCAAAAGAAAGCTGGAGTAGCCATACTTATATCAGACAAACTAGACTTTAAATTAAAGGCTGTAACAAGAGATGAAGAAGGGCATTATACAATAATTACAGGGTCTACCCATCAGGAAGAGCTAACAATTATAAATGTCTATGCGCTGAATACTGGAGCCCCCAAATATATAAAACAATTACAAACATAAGCAACCTTATTGATTAGAATATGGTAATTGCAGGAGACTTTAACACTCCACTTACAGAAACGGATAGATCATCTAGACACACGGTCAATAAAGAAACAAGGGCCCTGAGTGATACATTGGATCAGATAGACTTGACAGATATATTTAGAACTCTGCATCCCAAAGCAACAGAATATACTTTCTTCTCGAGTGCACATGGAACATTCTCCAAGATATATCACATACTGGGTCACAAAACAGCCCTTCGTAAGTATACAAGAATTGAAATCATACCATGCATACTTTCAGACCACAATGCTATGAAGCTTGAAATCAACCACAGGAAAAAGTCTGGAAAACCTCCAAAAGCATAAAGGTTAAAGAATACCCTACTAAAGAATGAGTGGGTCAACCAGGCAATTAGAGAAGAAATTTAAAAATGTATGGAAACAAACAAAAATGAAAATACAAAAATCCAAACGCTTTGGGATGCAGCGAAGGCAGTCCTGAGAGGAAAATACATTGCAATCCAGGCCTATCTCAAGAAACAAGAAAAATCCCAAATACAAAATCTAACAGCACACCTAAATGAAATAGAAGCAGAGCAGCAAAGACACCCCAAACCCAGCAGAAGAAGAGAAATAATAAAGATCAGAGCAGAAATAAACAACATAGAATGTAAAAAAAAACTGTAGAGCAGATCAATGAGAACAAGAGTTAGTTTTTTGAAAAAAAATAAACAAAATTGATAAACCTCCAGCCAGGTTTCTCAAAAAGAAAAGGGAGATGACCCAAATAGATAAAATCATGAATGAAAATGGAATTATTACAACCAATCCCTCAGATATACAAGCAATTATCAGGGAAAACTATGAAAAATTATATGCCAACAAACTGGACAACCTGGAAGAAATGGACAAATTCCTAAACACCCACACGCTTCCAAAACTCAATCAGGAGGAAATAGAAAGCTCGAACAGACACATAACCAGCGAAGAAATTGAATCAGTCATCAAAAATCTCCCAACAAAGTAGAGGCCAGAACCAGATGGCTTCCCAGGGGAGTTCTACCAGACGTTTAAAGCAGAAATAATACCTATCCTTCTGAAGCTATTCCAAAAAATAGAAAGGGAAGGAAATCTTCCAGACTCATTCTATGAAGCCAGTATTACTTTGATTCCTAAACCAGACAGAGACCCAGTAAAAAAAAGAGAACTACAGGCCAATATCCCTGATGAATATGGATGCAAAAATTCTCAATAAGATACTAGCAAATCGAATTCAACAACATATAACAAGAATTATTCACCATGATCAAGTGGGATTCATTCCTGGGATGCACGTCTGGTTCAACATTCGCAAATCAATCAACGTGATACATCATATTAATAAAAGAAAAGAGAAGAACCATATGATCCTGTCAATCGATGCAGAAAAGGCCTTTGACAAAATTCAGCAACTTTTCTTAATAAAAATCCTTGAGAAAGTCGGGATAGAAGGAACATACTTAAAGATCATAAAAGCCATTTATGAAAAGCCCACAGCTAACATCATCCTCAATGGAGAAAAACTGAGAGGTTTTTCCCTGAGATCAGGAACACGACAGGGATGTCCACTCTCACCACTGTTGTTAACATAGTGTTGGAAGTTCTAGCATCAGCAATCAGACAACAAAAGGAAGTCAAAGGCATCGAAATTGGCAAAGATGAAGTCAAGCTTTCACTTTTTGCAGATGACATGATATTATACATGAAAACCTGATAGACTCCACCAAAAGTCTGCTAGACCTGATACATGAATTCAGCAAAGTTGCAGGATACAAAATCAATGTACAGAAATCAGTTGCATTCTTATACACTAACAATGAAGCAACAGAAAGACAAATAAAGAAACTGATCCCATTCCCAATTGCACCAAGAAGCATAAAATACCTAGGAACAAATATAACCAAAGGTGTAACATATCTGTATGCTGAAAACTATAGAAAACTTATGAAGGAAATTGAAGAAGATATAAAGAAATGGAAAAACATTCCGTGCTCATGGGTTGGAAGAATAAATATTGTCAAAATGTCAATACTACACAAAGCTATCTACACATTCAATGCAATGCCAATCAAAATTGCACCAGCCTTCTTCGCGAAACTAGAACAAGCAATTCTAAAATTCATATGGAACCACAAAAGGCCCGAATAGTCAAAGTAATTTTGAAAAAGAAGACCAAAGCATGAGGCATCACAATCCCAGACTTTAGCCTCTACTACAAAGCTGTAATCATCAAGACAGAATGGTACTGGCACAAAAACAGACACATAGACCAATGGAATAGAATAGAAACCCCAGAACTAGACCCACAAACGTATG